>NC_034009.1:45203350-45482753 GCF_000346465.2 Prunus persica | reverse complement strand
ACTAGGTTGAGATTATTATACCTTGCAATCCTTCCAAAGTATTTTGAGTGAGTTATACTGCAGGTCTAGAACAACTAGTTTTGGTTGCATAGGAAAGTCATCTGGCATGGACTCTAAAGGAAAATAATGCCAGCTCAACCACATTAAATTTTTGGGAAAATCTTTGAACTCTCCAGTGAGCTCTACTCTGCTGAGGTGGAGTAACCTCAGTTTTTTCATGTTGGTAAATGCTTGTGCACTGAATCTAGTCATATCTAGATCCGAATCTAGAGCAACTCCTCCAATTTTTTTAGTTCCCTGTTAACAAAAGATACCGAGTTAGAAAAATGATTTACAAACATGAAAAATCCATGTATGTATTAACCAAAAGGTATAAGTAATAGTATTGGACCATGTTATGCCCTATAGTTTGTGTTTGCAATCAAAGCTTTATTTACAAACTGATCTTTGATCATAATGGATATAATATAAGAAATTGCAACAGAGTCAACAAAGTGAAAAATGGTCTAAACTTGCAGACTAAGTTCTCAGGTTCAAATGGCACCTTGGTAGTGTGGATGTGTGAGAACCCCCTCTTTTACTTTGATTTAGACTATCGCTTGTACTAAACAAAAAAAATAAAGAAATGGAAAAGGACATTTTAATTTATTATAGGCACGGGATACATATGCTTCTCTTGCATGATGCATTCTAAAACTTTACTGGGAAAGTACTTACAGATTTATCGCTCAATATATCTGTTACATCTTCACGTTTCCACAATCTACTAAAATTTTCAGGGTGACCGTCGGCATTTTCATAAACGATCTCTCTTCCCATGTCTCGAAGCAAATCATGCATCATCAGCTTGTTTTGCTCACTAACAGTTACAAGGCACCGTTCAATGAGGATAGGGATTCCTAGCGTTGCAGAAAAGCCACATCCATCTAATATTTGTGTGACATATTCCTTGTCCATTCCAATAAAGAAACAAGATATATCAAGGAATGTACTTCTGTCTATACGGTCAGGTAGCCCGTCAAAGCTTATTCTCAGTATTTTTGTAATTGCTTCATGAGGACTTCTTTCCAATCTCTCCAATTGGCTTTCCCATTCTAATGCGGTTCTTTTAATCAAAAAAGACCCTACAACTCGAAGTGCTAGTGGCAAGCCTTGACAGTAACGAATTACACGTTTTGAGAGGTCAAGGTATTCTTGATCAGGATAACCTCTTTTGAAGGCATGCCAACTAAAGAGCTCTAGAGCTTCTTCCTCATCCATTTCTTCAGCCACATATGTGCTGTCCACTCCAACTTGGACTAGCAAATGTTTATTTCTTGTTGTTATAATAATTCTACTCCCAGGACCAAACCAATCACGAGCTCTAGCTATTTCTTCTAGTTGCTGTAGATCATCTACATCGTCAATTATGACAAGTGCTCTTTTACAAGGAAGTCTTTTTTTTATCATCTCGGTCCCTTTAGCAACAGAGCCAACCTTTATGCCCTCGTTTTTCAAGATATCATTTAGAAGTTGTTCTTGCAAACCAACCAGACCATTAATGGGTTGGTGTGCAATTACTTCCCTCACGTTTGCAAGGAAACTCCTACCCTCAAAGATACGTTCAAATTTGTTATAAATGGTTTTGGCAAGCGTTGTTTTTCCAATGCCGCCCATCCCCAAAATACCAATCATGCGAACAACATCCTTAGAACCTGATTTTTCAATATCTAAGAAATTACTCAAAACCTTCACCCGAGAAGTAATTCCAACAAGGTGTTCGTTGTCTAATTGGTATTTGCTGTACAACTGCTTATTAACCTCCCCAAGAATTTTCTTGATAAACTTTGCTTCATTCCTGACAATTAAACAAAGAAGCAGAACTACGAATCATTCGATGTGGAACAAACTACAAGGTTAAATTGAATCCCTAACTTTATAATTTAGAATGAGCAAATTATTTTCTAACATCAAATGTTAAATGGATCTTAAGGAAGAAGAAATAATGGATAGTTGAAAGTCAAAAAGAAAGAATGTACAGTTAAAACATAGTTGGAAAAATAAAAACAAAAGCGACAGAACATTTTTAAGGAGACGATAATCCAAGGAACAAGAAATTAGTAATTACCCATTGTCAGCATTTTTAAGATCTTCCCCACACAAATCTGCAGCTTGAGTGAGAGCATTTTTCCACCGCTGTACCTTTTCTTTCTCATGTTTATCCTCGCGCCTCTTGTTTCTCAAATGCTTGTGCAAAACTACCAGTTTGATTCCGGACATCTGAAGGATCAACATTATAGAACAATGGAAAAACCTGTTGCCCCAATCTCTCTCTACACTCCATGATCTTCACCAGCTCGTCAAGACACCAACTGGAATCAGCGTACCGCTTTGAGAAGACAATTATCGAGATCATGGACCCGTGGATTGCCTGCTCCAGTTGGTTTTTTATAAATTCCGTTCTTTCTAGCTCGTTGTCGTCAAGAAAGGCGCGGATCCCGGCATCAGATAATGCGGCGTGGAGGTGGCCTGTGAAGCCCTTGCGCGTGTCTTCACCTCTAAAGCTCAAAAACACTTGGTACTTCCAAGTTTTTGAGGACGGGGCTTCAATGGATGTCCTGTCACCCATTAATTGGTACTACAGAGAACGCTTGTACGGTGAACGCTTGAGCTGAAGGAGTTGTTTTGTAGTTATTTTAGCTTGGCAGGGGTCGGTGTGCTGCAGCAGAGATGAATACATTATTGAAAGAAATGCCTACAGTCAAGTCAAGGTCCTCGAACACCTCATGGACGCGGATAGAGGCAGACAAAGCGTGGAACTACATTGGAAAGAGGAAGAGCTTTCTCCTCCAATTTTGCCCCATTTAGCGCTTGCCTTGTGCACGTGAGTTGATTCCGTTTTGAATGCTCCAACATGCCATTGCGTTTTTATTATTATATATCAGTGCTGATCTCTTGGACCACAGGAGTCCAAGAGATTGTGGTCACCCACCGTTGGATATTAATCCAATTGTTTAAAAAAGTTTTTTAGAAGGAGTGCAAGAGTGAGTGAACCGTTGAATTTACATTCAACGGTGAGTGACCATAAATCTCTTGGACCCCTGTAGTTGAAGAGATCAGGACTGTATTATATATATATATATATATAAATTTTTTTATTTTTTATGCGAGAAAGAAATTAGCAGAACTACGAATCATTCCATGTGCAACAAACTACAAGGTTAAATTGAATCCATAACTCATTAATTTACAATAGGGTAAAGTGCCAAAAAATCCCCCTGAACTATAACTCTTGTTGAAATGTCTACCTTGAATTATTTTTTCAGCCAATTTAGTCTTTATAATAGATTTTATCGCAAATTTAACACCTATGGTCAAGTTTTTACATTTCCATCTAATTTTCCGTCAATTATAAGGGTAAGTTTGTCATTTTACAAAGTACAATATTAATAAAAATTAAAACAAAATGTAAAAACAAAATTCAAAATAGAAAAAAGAGGGAGAAAAGTAAACCGCAAGAGGGAAGGGGAGACGAGTAACAGGAGCCATCTGAGTAGTCAATTGAGAATTAGGGAAGGGAGTCGACTATTGTGGCGCAGTGAACGGACTCTGAAACCCAAAGCCACCAGCAGACTGAGGTTGTTGAAACGACGGCGTCTGCCATTGTTGCTGTTGAGTTTTAGAAGAGAATGGAGTGGTGAAGGAGCCGTCGAAGCCACCAATGGAAAATGATAAAATTGATACCCTGGAGTCCAAATTGAGAACCACCCCAAACCAGCAGGGTGTCTTTTTGTCGTTAGCCCAAATTTTTATATTTTTTGGGTACACAACGTGGCTGGTGTAACCATCCAATACACAAAGGACATATGAAAATATTTTATTTTTATATCCTATGTGTGTTGGACAATATTTCTACATGTTCTATGTGTATTGGATGATACATTAGCCACGTGGTGCACCCGCAACATGCAAAAGTTACTCCAAAAACATAAACATATGAGCAAATTTAACTAAACAGATAATACAATCTCTTTCTTCATAAGAAAAGTGTATATGGAAAAACTTCATAAAATTAAGTTCTTTTTTGAAGGAAAAAAGAAAAGTGTCATTTAAAACTTTATAAAACCATTAGAATACATATATGATTATATCGCAACCATGAATCTAATATCAAAATATGATTATGTTTTTTTTTCTTCATATATCAATTAGGAGCAGATAAAAAACCATGGCCCCAATTGGAATAACAATTAGAAAGAAACCACACCTGTTTCACATAGAAATCTTGCGAGCTCAGGATGCAAGTGGGCTCACGTACATCTTCCTCTTGCTGCAAAAACACTCCATATTGGTCCTCTAACCATTTTTTCCCTCTCGTAGCACTTAAGCATCCTTGCTTATTAGTAATTAATAGAAAAAACAAACAAACAAAAAGAAGCACCAGAAAATAAATAAGTGTTTTCTTAAACAACGGTTTTCCTAAAAAGAAGAACAGCATAAATAAGTGTTTTCTGGTGGTTCCTGACATCCATTCACTTTTGTTATGAAGAAGAAAATAAACTAAATGGTCTTTATCTCGCAAGAAGAAATCAATGGGATATCCTTTCAAAACTTTTTCTAGCTATCTGAGAATCTCCCTCAACAACCAAATGCGACCCACAAAACTCTTTTCAGTGGAGAATTCATTGGAAAAAGTTTTGAGTGTGTAGACTCCTATAGAATAAAAGAAGATATACGATAAAAGAAAAAGATTGCCAAGACAGCAAAAATGAAGAATTGATAACTCAGTGAGTTTGAACGAATCACTGAGTTGTCAATGTAGGATATTGTTCCTAAAATCGGCAGTCAGATTGGTGCAGCCTTCCATATGAATCCTTGTCAAGGAGTTTAATGACTTATCCAAGCCTGCAACCTCAGTGAGTTTGAACGAATCACTTAGATACAATTCTCTCATATTCCACATTTTTGAAAAATCGGGAATTGTTCCCAACTCTGGGCAGTCAATTGCTTTCAGAACATACAAATTGGTTGGTAAATATGGGATTGCAAGAAGTTTTCTGCATGCATTTAAACACAAGACCTTGAGCAAGTTTTCTGCGTGTCCCCTAAGCCATCAGCCAAGTTTTGAAATCTTGAACAACCATTCAGTATAAGAGTTTCAATAGACTTGGAATTATATAATTTCAGTGGGAGATCCTCCAGCATTTTGCGGTCTTCAATATTTACCGAAGAAAGTCTTCTAATATCAATTCCTCGATGGATGAGTGAACCTCAGAAAAGGTAAACATGCCAATATTTCTGTCTTCTCGTGCAAAATGCTGAAAGAAGCGACCTGTTTAACATATCCAAAACACATGTCAGAAGATGGTGAAGTCCATAAGTAAACAAAAGCAAGAAACTTGTTAGTTAATGGTATGCCTGTTGGAATTTTTGTGAGTATTTCAAAATACAAAATTAATTTATCTAATTTTTGTTGAAAGTGAAATTTTAAATGTTTGATTTAATTCTATTTTATGAAAATTATAAACTTCTTTCGTACTGGTTTTGAATAAATTGGCATTAATTTGTTGTCGGTTTTGATATCTCCTCTTTGGTTTTAATTGAGTTATTACCGTTACTTTTTATATCAATTTATCTTATCATTTAAATAAGTTAAATGTCTTTGGTTTACAATAGTTACTGAAGGTTTTGATTCCAATCTTTATTGCGTGAGTTAATTGCTTTGTTGGTATCAAATTTTGTTCTTAACATGGAAGTGTTTTATGTGGTTTAATTGCTTGGTTAAACTCTCCAGTGAGCTCTACTCCGCTGAGGTGGAGTAACCTCAGTTTTTTCATCTTGGTAAATGCTTGTGCACTGAATCTAGTCAAATCTTGAAACAAATCTCGATCCAAACATGGAATGAAATCTAGAAACGAATCTCGATGCAAACTTGGATCCAAATCTAGAGCAACTCCTTCAATTTCTTCAGTTCCCTGTTAACAAAAGATACCGAGTTAGAAAATGATTTAGAAACATGAAATTCCGGGTACGTATTAACCAAAAGGTATAATTAATAGTATTGGACCATGTTACGCCCTATAGTTTGTGTTTGCAATCAAAGCACATATTTTTTTGTTGGTTATGGCTAATTGAGCTTTGATCTTAGTGGATATAATATAAGAAATGACAGCGGGGTCTAGCGAAGTGAAAAATGATTTAAACTTGCAAACTAAGGTGTCGGGTTCAAATTCATATGGCACCTTGGTAGCGTGGATTTGTGAGAACCCTCTTTTACTTTGGTTCGCATGATGCATTCTAAAACTTTATTACTGGGAAAGTACTTACAGATTCATCGCACAATACATTTGTTACGTCTTCACGTTTCCACAATCTACTAAGTTTTTCTGGGTGACCGTGGGCATTTTCATAAACGATCTCTCTTCCCATGTCTCGAACCAAATCATGCATCATCAGCTGGTTTTGCTCACTAACAGTTACAAGGCATCGTTCAATGAGGACCCTGATTCCTATCGTTGCAAAAAAGCCACATCCATCTAATATTTGTGTTACATAGTCCTTGTCCATTCCTATAAAGAAACAAGATATATCAAGGAAAATCTCTCTCTTTTCCTGATTAGGTAGCCCGTCAAAGCTTATTCTGAGTATTTTTTGAATATCTCCATCAGGACATCTTTCCAATTTCTCCAAATGGCTTTCCCACTCCGCTGTGGGTCTTTTAATCAGAAAAGACCCTACAACTTCAAGTGCTAGAGGCAAGCCTTGACAGTAACGAATTACACGTTTTGAGAGGTCAAGATATTCTTGATTAGGATAACCACTTTCAAAGGCATGCCAACCAAAGAGCTCTAGAGCTTCGTTTTCATCCATTTCTTCAGCCATATATGTGCCATCCACTCCAATTTGCTCCAGCAAATGTTTATCTCTTGTTGTTATAATAATTCTACTTCCAGGACCAAGCCAATCACGTTTTCTAGCTATTGCTTTTAGTTGGTGTAGATCATCTGCATCGTCAATTATGACGAGTGCTCTTTTATAGGGAAGTCTTTCTCTTATCATCTCGATCCCTTTAGCAACAGAGTCAAACTTTATGTGGCCCTTGCTTTTCAAGATATCATTTAGAAGTTGTTTTTGCAAACCAACCAGACCAGTAATGGGTTGGTTTGCTACTTCCCTCACGTTTGCAAGGAGACTCCTACCTTCAAAGCTACCTTCAAATTTGTTATAAATGGCTTTGGCAAGCGTTGTTTTCCCAATGCCGCCCATCCCCCAAAATACCAATCATGCGAACAACATCCTTAGAACCTGAATTTTCAATATCAATCATGCGAACAACATCGTTCAGCCGAGAAGTAATTCCAACAAGGTGTTCGATGTCTAATTGGTATTTGTTGTGCAACTGCTTATTAACCTCCCCAAGAATTTTCTTGATAAACTTTGCTTCATGCCTGGCAATTAAACACAGAAGCAGAAAAAACTAAAAGGTTAAATTGAATCCCTAACTTAATAATTTAGAATAAGCAAATTATTTTCTAACATCAAAGAAGAAAGAATGGATAGTTAAAACCAAACCAAACAAACAAACACCAACTACCAGTTGAAAGTCAAAAAGAAATAATGCATAGTTAAAACATTGGAAAAACAAAAACAAAAACAAAAAGGACAGAACATTTTAAGGAGATGATAATCCAAGGAACAAGAAATTAGTAATTACCCACTGTCAGCATTTTTAAGATCTTCCCCACACAAATCTGCAGCTTGATTGAGAGCATTTCTCCACCGCTGTACCTTTTCTTTCTCATGTTTACCTTCACAGATGCCCGCTTCATGTTTCTCAAATGCTTGTGCAAAACTACCAGTCTGTTTCCGGACATCTGAAGGATCAACATTATAGAACAATGGAATAACCTTTTGCCCCAATCTCTCTCTACACTCCATGATCTTCACCAGCTCATCAAGACACCAACTGGAATCGGCATACCGCTTTGAGAAGACGATTATGGAGATCATGGACCCGTGGATTGCCTGCTCCAGTTGGTTTTTTTATAAATTTCGCTCTTTCTAGCTCGTTGTCGTGAAGAAAGTCTCGGATTCCGGCATCAGATAATGCGGCGTGGAGGTGGCCTGTGAAGCCCTTGCGTGTGTCTTCACCTCTAAAGCCCAAAAACACTCGGTACTTCCAAGTACTTGAGGAGGGGGCTTCAATGGATGTCCTGTCACCCATTAATTGGTACTACAGAGAACGATTGTACGTTGAACGCTTGAGCTGAAGGAGTTATTTCGTAGTTATTTTAGCTTGGCAGGGGTCGGTGTGCTGCAGCAGAGATGAATACATTGTTGAAAGAAATGCCTATAGTCATGTCAAGGTCCTCGAACACGTCATGGACGCGGATAGAGGCAAACAAAGCGTGGAAGTACATTGGAAAGAGGAAGAGCTTTCTCCTCCAATTTTGCCACATTCATCGCTGGCCTTGTGCACGTGAGTTGATTCCGTTTTGAATGCTCCAACATGCCATGCGTTTTTTTAATTTTTTTAATGCGAGAAAGGAAATTAACAAAGACGCAACCCTCTAGGGCACGCAGGCTCAAATAGTTCCAAAAAAAAATGAAGAACCAACAGAATGAGGGAGACCTTGAAGGCGAAAACGAATGGCCAAGGGGAGCAAGAGCATCCGCAACAGCATCGGCTTCCCAAAAGACGTGAGAAAAGGAGACTTGATCACATAATGCTGTCAGATGTAGGATATCTTGGACAAGCTGGTTATTGCACTAGGAAGTCGAGCAGTGCTTCATGCCTGGCAATTATGGCAATTAAACACAGAAGAAGAACTACGAATCATTCCATGTGCAACAAACTACAAGGTTAAATTGAATCCATAGCTTATTAATTTACAATATTTACTTTTTTAAAATACTTTTTCGTTTGCCCATAACGGCGTGGGATTGAACCCAAAGAAGAACAAGAACAAGAACAAGAACAAACCCAATCCCAATGGCAATAGCAATAAGCTATCTCAAATCCAAGACCCATTTGCTCCTCTCTCTCTCTCTCTCCCAAAATCCCTGGAACTCAGGTCTTTCTCTATATCTCTCTTTCCCTCTCCAGTAATGATTTGGGAGATTTTGAAAAAGGCCAAAGGAGAGAGAAATTTTTTAAAAGAAGCCAAAATGGACAAAATTGCCCTTATTTATTTTTGGATTTTCTTAGAAATACTTTACATTTGCATGTCTTTGATTTGAAAGTTGAGAGGTTTTTCTGTCTTTTTTTAAAAAGCTTTGGCTTTTTTCAAAAGTGAAAGTTTTTTTATGACTAAAACCTAAATTTACTTAATGATTTTCTTTCGCTAACTTCTGTTTTTTTTTTTTTAAACTAGTGATATTAATTGTTAAACCAAGAATCTAAAAATGGTTGATCACGTGTTTACCAACGCAGAATTGATGTAGCACATAATTAGTCCAAGGTAAAGTTTCTATAGTTTTCAAAAAGAAATAAAAAATAGTTTCCAATATCAGCTAACACGAATTTCAGGCTAATCAGAAAAACATATATATATATATATATATATTATGTCTACACTGTTTCTATCCTTTGCAAAGGTTTGCAAGTCATCCTTCTTGCAGAAATATTAATAAATAAATAAATAAAAACAGATGTACCTTTCCCTACTCGGGTGGGTCAGGGGTGGGCTAAATGTTATTTTGGGTTGAAAAAGAAGAAAAGTCACCTAACTCTAATTAGTTCCTTGCAGGGTCCGTTCCTGAGCAGAAGTTGAGAGGGAAAGGGAAGGTCTGGGAGGGTAAAGAAGGGAGGGATTTTCCTAGGAGGAGAGGGATGGAAAGTCACTGACACCGAATGAGAACGACGGCTGAATTTTTTCTTTTTCTTTTTTCTTCCTCTAGTTGGGTATATTGGTTTTTGGGTTTTAAAATGCAATAAAATATTGTATAACGCACCGCATGTATCATGATTCATGCTCCATGACGAGGACAACTGATAAGATAAGCAAGGTGGGATTTGGAGTTGGAGTGGCCCATTTATTTATTAAGCCACTTTGTGAGGTTGCTTTTTTATAATAATAGTCATTTGAAGTTGGCGTGTCCCATTTTTTAGGATTAAATACTTTTTTTCAGTCATTGAGTTTTACACAAAAATTTTAACTTAATAATTAAGAAAAAATTTAGCCAAATTAATTATTGTATTTCTCAAGTTTACAGTTTATAGACATTATGTTATCTTTTGTTAAGTGCAGTTTTTATTTTTATTCTTTTAGAAAGTACCTCGAGTCTTCTTCCTTTAACTATACTAAACGGAAGATAACGGTATATATATAAATTATACACTTTAAAAAATACAATAACCAATTTGATAAATTATTTTTTAAATGATGAAATTAAATTTTCGTATAAAATCCATTAATAAAAAAGATATTTAACCCATAATAATAAGATTACAACCCGTGCCCCTCCTACCAGGGCTTATCACGCATAGCTGGAAGCATTGACCAATAAAAAAAATTGTCAAATATGGAGGCAAAAGGCAAATCTGAGAGAGATCAGCTGTCCCTTTATGGCTTTTTTTTATTTTAAAAAAAGGATCGAGGCAATAAAATAATTAAATCAGAGTTGTTTTAACCAAAAGTGGTATTGAATAAAATGCAATCCAAAACCCAACGAACATATATTAAATATTTTTGTCAATATCCGACAACTAGCCTCACCTACTTCACCACACACTGAATAGGCAAAAGTTTATTTTTGGTCCATGGAGTATGTCGATTTTATCATTCTGGTTCATGTAGTTTTAATTTTGTCAAATTTATTCTTTTTTTTTTAATTTTTATCAAAATTTTGCAGATTCTTTTAAGTTTTGATCACATGTCCCTCACATAGAGGGGTATTTCAATTCGCTCAAGTCATCCGGCTATAAAACACAAGCTGTAGCTTTTCTCATTCACTTTAAAATGATTTTTGGAGTTTAGGATTTCAAAAAAATTTGCATCTCTAAATTAAAATTTAGGTGAATCGGGAGAAATTTAGCTCGGTGGATCAAAATGGCCCTCTATGGAATTGCAAAGAATTTTGACATAAATTGAAACGTGTCTTTGAATTGCTTCGAATTGAAAACTACAAGGACAAAATTGATAAAATTGAAAACTACAATGATAAATTGTACAAAATTAAAACTATAGAGATCAAAGTGATAAAATCGACATACTATAGGGATCAAAAATAACTTTTTATCTATTGAATATTAAGTGGGAAATGAATTTTTGTAAATTAAATTAAATTGACTTACGTACAAGTACAAACAGTGGAGAAGAAAGAGAACACCAACCAACGGAAAATCCAATGCTGGGGTCATGCATTCAATGACGACGGGAGCCAGAACTGTGTCGTTTTGTCCATGTCAGCAAATCGCTCGTGCTCTCTCACCGGCTATTCACGGTCAACTAACTCTCTCTCTTCCCTTATTTATTTATTTATTTATTTCTCATTTTTCCTTTTTCCTTTTTTGGAGTAAAGAATGGAAAATGGGTTTTGGGTTGGCCTTTGGTTTGGTCCGTTGCTTGCTGCTCTCTTTCAGCTCTCCAACTATAAATAGGAGGAGTTGATCAAAATGCTCTTTTTTTCTCTTCTTCTTCTTCTCTCTCTTCTGTTAAGCAAATTGTTATACAGTAGCGACGACAATATCATATTATTATTGTCTCATCTCCGACCAACTTCCGGCGAAATAGCCGGCGATCGGCCGATCAGACTGCCGAAGACTCTCCTCCGCCATTTACTCTCTCTCTCTCTCTGAGGTTCAAGCTCTTGAACCCTTCGACTCCCTCTCTCTCCTTAATTTTTTTTGCGTATGTTTTGGCTGAGAAGGTTCAGATCTGGTTTTTCTTGTACGGATTCGACGATTTCCTCCATTGTTTTCTGTAAAAGCTTGCTGTTTTGAAATGGCTGCTCATTCTGGTTTATCTTGATCTACCATTGTTATGATTATTTATTAGTATTTAATTATTTAATTATCATTATTTATACACACAAAACATTACAGTTGTTTAATTTTCCCTGCAGCTGAATCTGTCAGAGACTCTGTTGTTCTGGTTTCGCAATTGTAACTTGTTGTTTGGTTCAAAAAGATTTTCTATTTTATTGCATATTTTTGTTTACAGATTTTTTTTGTCTTAATATAATTTTTTCCGGTAAAAAGTCATCCTCCAAACCCATTCACTCAATTAGTAACCGTAGTAAATTAGTAATAATTAATTTCCCAATTAAAAGTTAACTCGCTGTAAAAGTCAATATTTATCCTAATAATCTTCATCCTCTTAATTACTGCAGCTGTAATTTTTCCTCTCTCTCTCTCTCTCTCTCTCTCTCCGTCTTTATTTTTCCTACACTTTTCCATGTGAATTGTGTGCTCTTTCTTTTGGGGAAGTGAGTTGGTATTGTAGGGACCAACTTTTGTCTAATAATAAATTGTTTGGTAGGAGTCGAACAGAACGCACAAGTTCAGATCTGTTGGGAGGTGAAAGAAGAAGAAGAATAAGCGATTTGGTTTGATTTGGCTGAGCGATTGAAGAAGAAGGAAGAAGAAGAAATGGAAGGGGCCAAAGAGTTTGGACTAAGAAATGTGAGCTCGCATTGCTCCATTTCGGACATGGACGACTACGACCTCTCACGCCTTCTCGACAAGCCGAGGCTCAACATTGAGAGGCAGAGGTCCTTCGACGAGAGGTCACTGAGTGAGCTCTCCATTGGCCTCACCAGAGCCGGCTTGGACAACATTGATAGCACCTACTCCCCCGGTGGAAGGTCTGGTTTCGACACTCCCGCTTCCTCCGCTCGCAACTCGTTCGAGCCGCATCCAATGGTTGCCGAGGCATGGGAAGCTCTCCGCCGCTCTTTGGTCTTCTTTCGCAGCCAGCCGGTGGGCACCATTGCCGCATATGACCATGCCTCTGAGGAAGTTTTGAACTATGATCAGGTCAACTTTTCGCAATTTACCAAACCATTGCTTGCTTTTCAATTTCAATTTCACTTTGTGTGAGCTAATGCGAATGCCCATTGCTTGGAATATTGATTCTGCAGTTTGGAGAAATAAATAGTTATTGTTTACAGGAGAATTATCCAGTCCCATACATGATCTCTATCTCTCTTTTTTTCGTTTGAATTTGGCATAAGCTTGGATAGAACATCATTGCACCCGTGGTGGACGTCAAAATAATCTAAAACATGATTCTTGTTGTGTTTAGGTTTTCGTACGGGATTTTGTACCAAGTGCTCTGGCTTTTCTAATGAATGGTGAGCCTGAGATAGTTAAGAACTTCCTCTTGAAGACCCTGCAGCTTCAAGGGTGGGAAAAAAGAATAGATCGGTTCAAGCTCGGGGAAGGTG
This sequence comes from Prunus persica, assembly GCF_000346465.2. Classification (NCBI taxonomy): domain Eukaryota; kingdom Viridiplantae; phylum Streptophyta; class Magnoliopsida; order Rosales; family Rosaceae; genus Prunus; species Prunus persica. The sequence goes on along the minus strand of NC_034009.1, from coordinate 45,469,385 downwards.
CAATGCCAGCAAGCTTCAAAGTTCTTCACGACCCTATCCGGAAATCAGATACTATCGTTGCAGATTTTGGCGAGAGTGCAATTGGGCGAGTTGCTCCTGTTGACTCTGGTTTCTGGTGGATTATACTGCTCCGTGCATATACAAAGTCAACGGGAGATTTGACTCTGGCAGAAACTGAAGATTGTCAAAAGGGAATGAGGCTTATATTGACTCTATGTCTATCAGAAGGTTTTGACACATTCCCGACTTTGCTTTGTGCCGATGGATGCTCCATGATTGATCGTAGAATGGTAAGTTTCACTTCATTTTCACAGGCATCTCTTGGTTGATGAAGAAGTTTTATTGTTAACTGATATAAGAAGTAGCTTGAGAAGCCCTATAAGGCTTTCATAAGGTCATTAAACTTCAAATTTCTGGCCCTAATCATTTTACTATTTCGTAAAGTGTATCCTACAAGGCTTTTGTAAGTCATCTGTTTAAATGTGGTTGGATTTCAGAGGAAAGTGCATACTGCAGTAAAGTAATATGGGATAATTCGAATTTACATGTCATGGTTGACAAGTTGAGTTCTGTTGATAATATAGATATATGTTGGGCTGGTGGTAAACATTCAATGACTAATTTGTTGTGCCACAGAGGAAAATCTCATCAATAGGCACGCATTATAACAGGCCGTCATCTTGTTGGTCCCTAGGATCAATATCTTTGTTATAGTTATTTATTCTTGCCTTCTGTATTTGAAGATAACACCGATTGCTGCATTCACATTGACTTAAGTTGCTCTCAACTTATCAGTGCTCAAACATACAATGAAGTTTATAATTAGTTAATCTTGTTCTATTGCTACTTATTAGCATATTTCCTCATGTTCCTTAAGAAACTAAGACACACAAGGGCATTTGAGTAAAGGGTGGGTAATGCCTTATCCACTGACATTCATGGACGTGTAACCTGATATTCTCCATCAGAGTCATGTGGCTTTTTGTTATGTTTTTCTTTCAGCCATAAGCTTTTATTCTGATTATGTGCATTTTTTTGGATATTTGCAGAACATGTTCTGCAATTTCCCCGCGCGTATTCAAAACATCCTTCCTTAGTCCACATATATGTGAAATGTGAACTCCAATCAACCTTTGAAATCTTCAATTACAGTTTACTTCCCAATCATTCAGATTTCTCAGAAAGACACCACTTCAACTAAGCAATGTTTCGTCTTTATCCATACATCCTTGCTAGCCACCTAAGGAAACAAACCTGGAAAGAATCCTTAAGAGCATCCCCATGCCACTGGCCATACCAAAACATTCTCGTTTGCCTTCCCCCTCCTTTAAAACTGAGAACTGAGAGAAACACTTTACCTGTTTTTACCATCTTTGCATAAATCCCACCCATAATAGCATCAAATAGGATAAGTAGTCCCAATAGATGAAGGTTGAGAAGCTCATATGGGAATTTTTATGGCAAGGCCAAGGAGAGGGGACATAAATGCAGTTGGTGAAGTGGGAGTTAGTTTCAAAACCTAAGGGTAAAGTAGGTTTAGTGGTTGGAAATTTGGTTAAGAAGAATGTGGAGCCATCTCTCTCCAATATGTACAAGCCTAAGTGCTTAGTTCAGCTTTATGCAGAACTGATTTTAACTAAGAACTTACAAAATACCTGAATTCATTTGGATTAGTTAGGTTGCACAATCTGTAAAAACTTTCGAACACCTCTAACCATTTTGTTCCCTTTTATAAATGAAGGTTCATAAAATCCTTAAAACTGAGGTTCAGAGATACATCTCATTGGCATATTCAATTCTTTGGAAAGAAAAAAATCTGCCTTGTATGAGTGATACTGCATGAGTGCTTATTTCAACTCTGAACTTAAATTGATGGAGCTGGGAATTGGGGTTTATATCCTGTGAGTCTTAGTACGTTGCTGTAGTTCGATAATTCTTGTTCCTTACTGGCACGCTTATCTAATCTGCACTTGTTTGCAATCTGGGATGCGATTAGATGTATAAGCCTTCTTTTAGAAAATGTCAGAGCTTCTTGTATTGCTGTAGTCTTTTAGCAAATTCATAATGAAAATGCAATTTTGCTGTTTTCCTCCATAGATGATGACTATGTTGACAAAAATGAAAAAAATAATTTTAACCATTAACATTTCAATGTTTATGTGAAACACTGTATTTATCTATTCATTTGATAGTTTTGATGTACTTTCACTGATGATAAATTACTGGAATACTTGCAGTTTCTTAACACTGATGAAAAAAAAAAAAAAAACAAGCAGAGTTATAGAAAGTTGACTAATAAGGAAAAAGGAATAAGAGGAGAAATTGACAGCGAGTAGTATTATTATGTTCCACTGTTGATGTGTTCTTGTATGTTAATTTTGTGGTATGTCGCTTTTTTTTAAGTCTTATGTCTGTCTGATGACATGACTTTTTTATATTATGATTTAAAGATCATATCTTATTTTACATGTTATTTATGAATTGTTCATTTTCTTTTCCAGGGAATATATGGTTATCCTATTGAAATACAAGCTCTTTTCTTTATGGCATTGAGATGTGCTTTGGCGTTGCTGAAACCTGATGCAGAAGGAAAAGAATTTATTGAGAGAATTGCAAAGCGTTTACATGCCTTAAGTTACCACATGCGAGGTTACTTCTGGCTTGATTTTCAACAACTAAATGACATATACCGTTACAAGACTGAAGAGTACTCGCACACTGCGGTAAATAAGTTCAATGTCATTCCTGATTCCATCCCAGATTGGGTTTTTGATTTCATGCCATGCCGTGGTGGTTACTTTATTGGCAATGTCAGTCCTGCAAGGATGGATTTCCGATGGTTTGCTTTAGGTAACTGTGTTGCAATTCTATCTTCTCTTGCAACCCCAGAGCAATCAGTGGCTATAATGGATCTTATTGAATCTCGCTGGGAAGAGTTGGTGGGGGAAATGCCATTAAAAATATGTTATCCAGCAATAGAAAGCCATGAGTGGCGAATCATAACCGGTTGTGATCCCAAGAATACCAGATGGAGTTACCATAATGGAGGGTCTTGGCCAGGTTTGCCCCTCTTCTCATGAAGTTTCTATGTTATTGCTTTATGTGCAAATCAAAATTCAACATGAAAAGTTGGGATGGTAAAATTATAACATTAGCAATCAGATTGCGGATTATAGGTTTGTTTCTTGGTTTTCTGTGGAATTTTGCACGTCCTCGCAGACAGCTTCAGAAATCACCAGGAACAAATTGATTGTTGCCTAAGATTCTGAGCTGAGCCATAATACAAATTAATTTGGGTTATGCTGTTCTGTCTTGCAGTCCTATGTTAATGCCATATAATTGAGGTCTTTGCTCATCATGCTTCCTTCACTACTATTACCCCCTGTCATTTCTCCCTTCCCTTCTATTTTAGCATTTTTAAACTGATGCATTTCAAGTCTTTCTAGTACTTGACCAAAGAGTGTTTATCCTTGTTGGGTGCCTTCTGCATCTTATTTCATGGGTAAACCTCTTATTTTCATGAAGGAAATGCTATCGGGATGCTGCATTGTCATTCATTCATCTGAAGCACTATATCATTAGATTTCTACTTAGATTTTTTTTCTTTCTAATGGTTTAATCTCTTGTTTTTCCATTTACATTATATTAACCTCATGGATTTATGAACTTTTTTATTAGATTCTTTTATTTCTTTCCTGTGTACTTTGTTTTGAACGATTGTATATGATGTTTCTCAACCACCTTTTTTTTTTTTGGTTATAAAACGTCCTTTTTCTCTTTATCACCTGTACAGTGCTTTTATGGATGTTAACGGCTGCTTGCATTAAGACGGGACGACCACAAATTGCAAGACGGGCGATTGAGCTGGCTGAGAGTCGTCTGCTAAAAGATGCTTGGCCAGAATATTACGATGGGAAACTAGGGAGATATATTGGCAAACAGGCAAGGAAGTACCAAACATGGTCAATAGCAGGATATCTGGTTGCAAAGATGATGCTAGAGGATCCGTCGCACTTGGGGATGATTTCTCTGGAAGAGGACAAGCAAATGAAGCCAGTGATTAAGAGATCATCGTCTTGGACTTGCTGAGACGCTAAAAAAGCTAGAGAAAATAGCAGGTAAAAGAGAAGAAGAGGAAAAACAAAAAGCGAGGGATACTTGGTTATTTCATTGCTGCACCATTCATTCTTTGGGGGTTTCTGTTCTTGTAGGTTTGATGGACAATATGGTTTTGTATACAATAGCATCTGCTGAGACTGCTTTTTGTTTTTCAATAAAAGATACATTTGGCCTTTTCTGTTTCAAATACTGATGGTATTTTGCAACTGCTATGCCGCTAAAGAAGAATTAATAAGCTCTAGACAGGATGGGATGGTGAAGCAAGAGTTTGGGAAGTCTGGATTTTATTGAATATGGATGGACAATTCCAATCATTTCAGTTATTATTTTTCGTATCAATTGACTTAATTTGTGTGCAATTTTCTGTTTGTCTATTTTCCTTTTGGATATTTTCGACAATTAGATAAGGGCTTTCAAACTTACAATTTAAGGAGCCAAAAATTTAGGTGTTTTTGCAACTTCGTTTCGAGAAAAGAAAAAAAGAAGGGTATATGTTAGTAAACTTACGGGAGTGTGCCAAATACGCTAAGTAAAGAAATTCAAAAGTAGAAACTTTTTCTACTCTTGGAGTGAAAGTGAAAGTGAAGGTAGTAAAAAAGGCAACTTTTTCTCAGATGATGATGAAGATGAGATTGCTTTTACTGCTAAAGTGGACTTCATTAGTGAAATAACTTTTGGAAATGAATAATGTGAAAGTGAAAATGAGAAAGACATCCTGTTTGATGAGTCCTTCAAGGATAAAGAGAGATGTAGGACTCTTGCTTAAGACCCATAAAGAGCGTTCTTCAACTCATACACAATTGGGATGACATGGTTGTTCCACATAGACCGGTACCTGTCCTTGAAGAATTCCATTTACGAAGGCAATTTTGACATTCATTTTATGGAATTTGAACTTTCAATGACAAGCAAAAGCAAGAAAAAGTTTAATATATTCTAACCTTGCAACATGGGAAAAGGTTTCATCAAAGTCAATGTTTAATTGCGAATACCCATGAGCTACAAACCTAGCCTTGTTCCTGACACAGTTTCATTTTTCATCTCATCTATCTTGCTTTTAAGCGTTTGGAAACTGATTTTGATTTTGTACGAGAGAGTTCATAGTGCTGTATTCCTTCATCATTGTTCCAATCTCTAACCAGGAACCCCAGTTGATATTGGGAGTTTAGCTTAGATTCTAAGCTGTATTTCTAAATCAGAGATGAGATTTTTTATTATAGAGAATCTCGATGGAACAAGGAAATTCAGAGATGAGATTAGGTGTTAAGTACTCAATACATATAGCGAGGTTAATTCGTTGTTCTGTAAGCAGCGAATATTATTATGGAAATAGAGAAGATCAGTTCTTTATTCTTCCTTGATCCTCAATTCTATCTGAGTTTTTCTCTGAACTTCATACATAAGATAGCAAACTACTGGTGATTTAAGAACTAAAAATATAATATATAAAAAGTGCGTCAAGATAAATTGTCATCATGAAAGAGCATTGACAACGTTAAAGGGATGTTTCCAGGGAAAGAACAATGTCAACGGAGTTCCATTTTTATTCATCCTACACAGATTCCAACTGCATAACATAATAACGGAGAACACGGGACAACATCACTCCAATTTGTTCTTCCTATGACAATTATATATACGCCAACATAAATTATATAAAGCACACTGTAACAATCATTCAGTTGACAAACTCAATTCCAGTCAAGGGCCTCCCTTCATGGAGTTGAATGGCGACATCACCAACGACCTGTATTTGTTGAGTCGGCAAAGAAGCATAAAGGTCAAAATCTAACCGACCGACTAACAGGGAGAGAGAGAGAGAGAGAGAGAGAGAGAGAGAGAGAGAGAGACTCCTTGCAAATTGTTTGATAGCCTAATTGTGCCATAAGAATTGGATTCGAAGAAAACCAGAATCTTCGACAATTGCAAACTATATACAGAAAGTTCCTAGATATATTTATGTTCACTACTCCTACACCCTAAGAAGCATGATTGATTGAACTTAAAAAATTGGCAATAGTAAGAACAACTGCAAACAAAAATAGTAGCCCTCCTGATCTTAATAGGGCCTGCATTTTGCCATCTCAGATGTCCGAGGTAAAAGCATTAATTTCTCACCTTCCAGGGCTCAAACGATGGCATCTTCATAAGTATTATGAAGTTTTAAAAGAATTACCAAAGATGCAAAAACAACTTCGACACCATGTGCGAAAGTTGGTTTGTTTATATCTCAAAAGCTGAGTACAGCTCTACTGATTAGAGAGAGGGAGAGTAATGGCCTATTTTCTTCTTCATATTAGCATTGAATCCGGTCACTGACTCCTAAAAGTTGCACAAAGCAAAATTGTATGCCTTCAAGATTGTAATCCAAACCAAATTCAAGGATCTAGTCCATTTGACGAGAATCATGCTGGCGTACATACCTAATTTAGGCATAGTCGTAAAGTAATTGTTTGACTAGTTTTATTTACTTTCTGATTTATTTCAAGTACAGTTGTTTGATTATTTACTGTTATCTTACCTTGGACATGGATCTGTAAGAATACTCAGTAACTCCTGCCACATGAGGTGTGATGAGAACATTGCTGAACTTCAAAATTGGATCATCAGGATCAAAAGGCTCTGTCCAAGCAACATCAATCCCTAAACCACCTAAGTGGCCAGACTCTAAGTAATACGAAACAGCTTCATAGTCCAGGAGACCCCCTCGGGCAATATTTACCAAAAGGGAACCCTGGAAAAGAAAAAAAAAAAAAACACGAGGATAAACACCAAGAAATCAAGGGCAAGAGCAGAAGTTAATGGAAAGCACCTTTTCCAATCTTATACATCCTGCTCAACATTTACAGTTTTCTTATGACCAATCCTTGTAAATCACTGTACCTTTTTTTTAGACATGATCATACTTCAAATTCCAACATTTCCACCAAGGCATACCCTAGTTAATATTATCAATAAAATCCTTTGCATCCACCTCTGTGAAGCAATTTTTCAAACCACTTGAAAGAAAATTTCATTTCACAACAACAAATTCTTATAAAAAAACAAGTTCAACTTCATCTTTTTGTATTTTTCTTTTCCTCCTGTAAGTAAAAAAACAAATGTATTGAAAACAAGCCAATGGAATGCAAACAAGAATATAAGCTGGATAGCAGTGTCTAAAGGTGTAATGAAAAAATGAATACCCTAACAAAGAGTGAAAATAAAGCTCCTTTTGGACCACTCAAAAAGCAATCTCAACAATTGGGCCTTGAGCCCCAAGCCTAACATAGGCTATTCAAGTTGATCCTTTCATCAGGTCGTCTTTCTATTTCTCACAAGCCTCAAACACCCATAATGCTTAAAGGAGCCACCTTCCAAGCTCAACTAATCTCTACATCTCAGATGTTCAAGAAATCAAGAGCAAGAGAACATGCAGTCCTTCCATTTCAACAATTTTGAGTATTCAATATTCTCAACAAGCCACCTTATGTGTGGTTGCAGGCTTGCAACTACACCAATTCGAGCTCAAGATCTCTTGTTCTGGTACCATGCGAAGGTTAGAGCACCCACCCAAACCAATTGGCAATGAGTGGAGAGACTGAGATCTTATGCATTGTGAAGCAATACTTAGAATTCCCGATGTAGGACTGATATTCTCAACATATATTTGTATGGATAACACAATATAGGTGATATGAGTGCAAGCTGCTTCCACTTGGTTTCACCAATAGTTGCAAAAGCTTAAGCTATTAGGATTTGGTCAGCAATTACTCTATTTTCTAACACATTCTTACATGAAGGCAATCACACCCTTCCAAAGGCTGCCAGAAATTCTACCAATCATTTGTCCATATTGAAAAAATAACATGATTCTTGATATAGGCTACTAGGCATACCCGAACATAGACCACGACCAATTAATTCATTAAGACCAGACTCTGGTTAGCTGCATTGGGTGCCAATAAAATCTATTTCTATAAAGTTCAGTGGGAGGCCTGCTATGGCATCAGGAAGGAATCTATATCCTGCAGATGTATGGGTTTGTGTGCTCGTGTTTACACACCTACACATAATGCATTTCGCTAATATGATTTTGTCATTGCAAACAAAATTGTCTCAGTCAAATTACTGTGCATTAAAATCAAACCTTTCTCATAGAAGATATAAATGGCTTGTTTACGACGCCAACCTGAAAGACAAAATATACAAAAGTAGGAATCAGACAACAAAGTATCATTGAATTTTCTGTAGAGGAATTGAATTCAGGTTGATTTCTATGTCAGACAACACAATACCAATTTATTTAATCTAATTTGACGAATTCTTGATATCTAACTGAGAACAAAAATTCAATAATATTTTATGTTTAGATACATCATACATAAGTTAGAACGAGGCAAATTACCAATATCTGGATCTGGCTCAAATAAAGGACATTAAGACTCAGCTATGTCTATTCTACTATAAAAAGATAACAGAACAGAGAAAATATTTGGTTGGAGAGAGAGAGAGAGATATATATATATATATATATATATATAAATGAAGAATAGAGAAAAGAAGAGAGGTTGAGGAAGATAATAAAGAGAAATAAAATACGAGGTTTAGAGAGGAGGAAACAGAATCAGATGGAGAAAAAGATGATCCAGTCATCAAACTTTTTGGACTGGAAACTTATTTAGTGACCATAATGAGGAACCCACTGTGGAAGGCAAAACAACTAAGAAAGACCTCAAGCCATTTAATGATCCTGTCACTGAAACTTTCTAAACTATTAACTTCATCATTCTTAATGAATTCAATTATTAGTCTGAAAATGAAGCATCTTTGCTGGCGGCTGTGCTTCTTCAAAAACAAGAAAGGGATATTGGTTGAAGCTCCAAGTTTGCACATCCTCTTACTGTAACGTTACAAAACTTCAGGTCAACTATTAGAGAATGTTAAAAAATACAAGAAAAAAAATTTGTACCTCAGACATAAGCGAGCTTAGAAATTGGGTTTACTCTATTTAGGTTTTATTTATTAGACAGTGATTTTACAGGGGTTTATTTATTTTGGAGACTTTAGCATATTGATTGGTAACAAAGAATCGAGTTCACCCTCCTTGCCTCTCCCTCCTTAATCTCTTTTTTCTGTCTGTCTTCTCTTCCTCAACCTCTGTTCTATCATTTCCATCTTTTTCCTCTGTTCTTATCGGTATTCTATCATTTACTTTTTTCTATTCTGTTTATTTATCTCTCAATCTCTCTGTGTCCCACATAAATTAGTATCAGAGAATGTCCATATCCAACTGTCCAGAATTTGGAGTTCACATGAATGTAGTAGTGAAGACTGACACTACTAATGTAGACTCCTTACAAAAAAAAAAAAAAATCTTCAAGAATTTGTTATTTCAGCATGTACATGTTTTGAGATATTTATGAATAGTGCCGGAGTAAGTGCAAGTGCAACACAAACAGTAATCATTAATTGCAGAAAGTTTATGTATAAGAATGACTAAGGATCTTACAGTGTCACTGTTTAAACACAAGCAACAAACAACAATGTCCGCTTTGCTTGCAAACTTGTGGATATCTTCATGGCCGCCCTTCTCATCAACAAAATCATTGACGGGACCATTTTGAACTGAAACTCATGAACATATAACATAAACTGCATGCATAGGGCCTTTCTTTTATATTATCAAAATTCATCATTCTATCTAATGCATATCCTTACATACCATTTGATAGACAAGAAACTAGTGAATGTGTGGCCCAACTCCGTTTCGTGGCAATAATTTTCACACCAAACGGTCTCAAGCGCTTTGCCAGGTCAATTCCAATATTTCCAAAACCTAAAATGAAGACCTGCATGCATCAACAAGAAATCCAAATTCTAAAAACTGTCTTAAACATGACACAGCAGCAACATTTTGAAATTAGCACAACTAGTACATCAACTTACTATTATTATTTTTTTGGTAACAATTGCAACGCTGACCATAAGATTTACAGAAAATTATCATTTTTATAACATGTCCTAATTCTTTCTTAATGAGGATATTATGTTTATAATTGCAATCAAGCAAGCACCAATATTATCAGTCCATCTCACTAAAGATTGCCATTAGCTGGAACAATGGAATTTCCCAATTACTTGTTTAGCATCAAATTTTTTTCTGACACTTCTTTTCTTGTCTTTTGTGGATAGTTATTATTGGTGCAGGAGCATTTAAGAAAAGTTAACCAAACAGCCCCATTGAGTCAAGATCAGACCCTATTATCATCCTAGTCTTTATTTAAACCAGAAACGTCTCTTTTTATTTATCCCTGCGTTTCATAGTTAGTATACAGCAATCTTAAGTCAAAAGCTTGTGGCTGCAGGGGTTCACAATACCAAATTTTCCATCATCTTGAAATTGCTCACAGAAGACCTGAGTTAATAGAGCAGATGACACTTAACAGTGAAGATCTTGAGAGTTGAATTGGGTATAGGATTACCGCAAGTAGTAAGTGGCGGCCTTGAATGTGTGGTTTTAATTTTGTATGCTTTCCTGCAGTGGAAACTGTTTATACCATAGCTGACCCAGCAGATTATGACAACGACAAACCTACTGAAGACCAAATAGGAGAACTTACCAAAGATGCCGGTGCTACATTGGCAAGCTTTGATGACCAGCCCCGCGCAAGCGGTCAGTCATACATCGGTAGGCTACACGCGTACCTAGCCTACCGATCGGCACACATTTCGCCACTATCTTCAAGGTACTCGCGTTCGGCAGGCTCACACTTGCCATGCTGCCGAAGGACATTTCTGTCCGAAACAATGACACATGGTCAGCACCTCCTCATAGGACAAAAGTCCACACCAACCAGGGCATAAGGAAACAGTAATTTTGCACCTGTACCGTTATTCTGCCTAATTACCTACATACGAATACTTGTGCTAACTATAAGAGTATGTTTGGCAGGTACCACACTGGTGCCAAGGTCTCACCTATCTTCCCTTCTATCTTGCAGAAAAATTTCAGCCTAGCCGAAGGATCCCAATGACTGAGGGCAAGGCGACTTGAAGTTGGACCAGTTTTTGGCATCAAGAGAAGCAATCTCATTAGAATGTCCATTTAGCAATTAAGGTACTGCAGGACATTAGTCATAAAGCTCCAAGGCCTGATGGTAATGACTTATATGAAACCATTCATGAAATTTTTCAATCTGGTTCTTTTTCCTGAAATTCTTAATGCTTCTTCGATTGCTCTCATATCAAAGAAGTCAGGTGGGTCTGACAGTACATATTATACTTAGGGATCAGTTCAGGTAGCTTGTATTTTTACTATTTCCTCTAGGAAACTAATGTTTGTCGTTATACAAAGTACAACGTCAACAAACTTCAAATCCATTCAAGTTTTAAGTTTATTGAGTTATTTAGACTTTTCGATTGATACAGCTCACACTTCAACTTTCATGCAATGTCAATGCCATTAAACTTAACCTCTCCAGATCTTTTAATCTGCAAAGTGTTTACACTTTCACAAAGAAGAGCATAATTGGAAGTAGAATAATAAGAGTAAAAATAAAAACACAAGAAACTGCAATACTGCACTATGGGAATATTTTGTCAAGAAGCACCCAAAAACAAAACAAAACAAAACAAAAACAAAAACAAAAAAGGCAGGAGGGAATGAGGGAGGGAGGGAGGGAGGGAGAGAGAGAGTCACTGTTTTTCCAAGTAGCATGTCACCAATCGGGTCTCCAACCTTTCTCTGCTTTATAGCAATTTGCATCTCATTCTACAGTTGCAAAAAAAAATTAGAGACAAATGAGCACACAAAAATATTCACAACTAAATTCAAGAGAATTAATGAATTATCATTTTGAAAGGGAACATAAACTTTTATTAAATTAAGTAAAAGATAAATTACAGGAAACGCCAGAAATATTGCAACATATACATGAATAGCAGGCTAGCACCATATAAATCACAACCAATTAAGATGAATATGAACAGAAGGGTATCCCTAGTATGACAGGGTGAATTTCAAGAAATTTTCTCTATTCAAGTTCTACCCAAATATTAAATTTCAAGAAATAGTATGAGAAGATGTAAGGAAGCAAGACAACACATCAATGCATTATGATTCAGAGATAACCAATATAAATAGGGGAACAAAGATTGGAAAGATAAATCACCATACCAAACATCTTTTCCAAAACTGAATTTTAGCACCATTTCCTAGCAGAAAATTAGCTGATACTAAGGAGAATAGCTAGGGCATTACCACTATTGCTTCCCAAATATTTAAACAAGGGTTACTCCAAACAATCACAACCCAAAACCCTTCCTAAGCACAACAATTTCCTTTCTCAATGTTCATACCCACCATTAACTTTTGACGTTTTCAAATCTGAGACTAACCCCAAATATGGAATATTTATAACCAAATTAAAATATATGTATATATATCGTCCTTTGGTCTTCGGCCACCAGTATATCAACCAAATACATACATACATATATATATATATATACCTACACCTGGTTCTAGATCCCTTCTGGTATCAGAGCCGTAAGTGTTGAAGAGTTAGTCTAAGTCTGCAACTCATCCAACCCAAGTGGCTGGTTTAGGTTTTCCGAGTTGTAAGTTTTCAGTTTCTTCTCATTCTACTTCTGGTCTTTCAGTTTACCTGTCCTTCTCTCTCTTGGTGTCCGAATTGTAAGACCCGTTCCAAACAGTAAGTCCCAGGGAGGCCTGAGCGGTAGTGGCATTATTAGGAGGGCGAGAGAATTTTAGGTATCCTGTTATCCCATGGAGTCAGTCTTAGGAGTTTCTGTTCACTTTCTTCTTTAGAAATCCAACCCCAGAACCTTGAGTAAAAATGAATCGTTTATTTAGAACTAATTCTTGCAATTCTAGCAGCTCTAGAGCCAATAGTTGTCTCCCAGAGATAGTTAATGAAGAGCAAGTTGAGTATGATAATAGTAATAATAATTTAGATTATAAAGATTGGAATATACCAAGAGTCCCCAGTCAGGACATCTATAAGAAAAAATGGTCTTTATCCAGTTTTAAGTCAACCACCCATGTTAAAACAGTCGAACAAGTTTATGCCCTGAGTAAGAATCATGAGACCTGCCAGTTACTTAACCTTGAGTCAATAAGAAAACATAAAAATGATGGAAACAATTTCCTCCATATTGGTCTAGTCCAAGTCGCTGTTAAGCCATTAACCAGATTAGGACTAAAAGCTTTAATCCTTCTCTGTTTGCGTGATGCTAGATTTACTAATTTCAACAACAGTACGTTAGGAATTATTGAGTCTAGTCTTGCTAATGGTCCTATCCATTTTGATTGCTACCCAGATTTTGCAGTCAGCCTGAGTGATCCACACATATTAAAAGCCCTTACTTTAAATACTAAAACTGAAGGTTATAAGGTCTTGCCGGGTACCCAACCCGTAGCTTTAGTCTATCGAATTTATTACAAAGTCACAGGCACCAATATGAATTTCCAAGCCCTAAACAAGAGTACAAAGAGTCAAACATTGTTAATCCAAAGTCATACGCCTGATGCTACTGTTAGAGTTCCTCACTCTATCAAATGGTCAGATGTTACCCTTCCTGCTGATTGGACACTAACCACTGAGATTCCACCTGTACCCATCCAGCATAGTCTAAACGATTTAGACTATATACAACAATATTTAGATGGCACAGTAAAAATCAATTTTGGTAATCAACCTTCACAAAAGTCATCAGTCCAGTTACAACAGTTACCTACAACTGGTCAATCCTAGAGACATGTTCCTGCAAGGCATTCCTTTGCAAACTTCTTATTAAGTGTTCTTAATTGATTACCTATGAAATCGGATTGAGTAGGTGAATCAGGGGACTCAGACTTAGTATCTTCCTGGACTGGGTTTTTCCCATAAACAGGATGAGTAACTTGGGAAGTTTTTCTCAAAGATTCTAATTTTAAATCTATTAAAGCTTTCTCTAACTCTAGGTCTCGTTCTAGGGTATATATATATATATATATATATATATATATATTGTTGTCCTTTCCTAGAGTAAAAAAGACTGTGTCATCTACAAACTGCGAATGAGATACGTGTGTTCACTCCCTCCCCACAACTAAACCCTTAATCAAGGTAAAATTTATAACACTCATGAACAAACTACTTCAGAGATCACCCTGTATGAGACCCTTAGAAGTTTAAATCCATCCCTACCACTAATAGTAAATGAAACAAAAGTTGAACTCAAGCATCCACTCCTCCCCTTCCTCCATTACTATCAACATCTTTCCTTTCAAACAAACAATTTAGAGAACCGCAAACACCATGACCACATTTGTAAACCAATTTTAATCACCACTCCCTCCTTATTTTTTTAAACTAGATATTATTGAACCACTTCACATAAAGAAAATGTCTAAATATGTCTACCCCTTCTTGAATGCCAAAGCCAAACACTGATTTGGGATGTAGCTAGTTACACCATACACACAGAAAAGTGAAGGAGTTAGGAAGCCTAGTGACATATCCCTCTAAGTACCAAATCATAAAATTTGGAGTTGGATTATTGTTTGTGATAGAGTGACTTGTGACATTATCCAAACGAGGAGGCCTAACTGAAGTCTAACCAGTGTTGGGCATAGTATTGTCTTAAGGCCATAGTGTCAAACACTAGCCTCAACAAAGTAAAGTTTTTCTACAATTTTTCTGCCTCTCTTACTTGGTATTTGTTGTATGTTGTAGAATTTTGATCTTTCAATTACATGTTTATTTGAGCTTTGTATTTTACAAATTAATGTAGCAATATTACATCTATTTTTCTAACATTTAGTCCTGGTGGGCTAAGGTTTTTCCTGTGCTTCAGTGGACAGTTTGGCCACTATATAAGCTGTACACTAAAATCTATATAGCATATTAGTAAGAAGTTGGTTTTTCATAAAGAGTGATGACCATATCCAAATGTGAGGCTACTTGGGTGATCATAAATTGAAAGGAGTAGGACATGAACAAAAGCATTCAACACTACAATACGTAGGAGGAAAAAAAACAGAAGGCATATCCATAAAGGCTTTAAAAAAGAAGATTTAAAAAAAAAATTGATTGTAAAAAATTAACATACTTGCTTTCGTAAAAGGCCCAGCATCAGATAAATCGCCATTTCTGCACATGATGCTGCGTTTCCAGTTACATGACTCGGAATCCTAGCGACTTTGATTCCAAACTCAGTTGCAGAATCAATGTCAACCCCTTCAGTAAATCAAATACAAATTGTAAGAAAATATACACATAAGATATCCCAAACGCTCTATTTATAACAATTTGATAGACATAAGAAGTACCTTCCAGGCCAACACCATACTGCATTATAAGCTTCATCTTTTCTGCATGAGAGAGAAGAATTGAATCGAACTTCATGGTTTTCACTATACAGATATTATAATTTTGGATAACACCAGGCACGTCATCAAGGGGAACATCATCTACCTATGATAATCAAACTTGAAATACTCAATGTGACATGAATAGGAAGGAGCGTTGGAAATACATAATGGAACATGCATAGGAAGGACCACTGGATAGAGATAGATAGATTAGAAATGTGATGCAGAAGCAATAGCGTGGTTAGAAAATAAAAAGACTATTTGGAAACCAGTAAACATGTTAGTCGAAGTTTGTCAGTGATGCTTTTTTGGTCGAAAGAAAAATGTCAATGGTAATCAAAAGAGTTAGTCCATTTATGTCATTTTCAAATGTCATTCAAGAGCCAATCAATTTTCAAATGACATTAAAGAGTAAGTCAAACAATCAATCAAAGAGTTTAAACTGTGCATCAGGTATTGAAAGTCTTCTAAATTTTAGAGTGTTTTAGTGTACAAAGGGTACTGATCCCAAACAGAGAGAAAATGCAGAAAATCAAGGAACCTGGACAAAGGGGTACTCCTTCAAATATTCTCTTGTGTAGGTATGAGAAGCAGGAAAATGTGGCCCACAAAACAGAACACGGGTAATTTTCTTCTCATCGTTGTCAACCATTCTCTCAACCTTCCCCAAGATATTTGCACTGCAGGACATTAGACTAAATAAAAATGCCAATATGAGAATCTGTTGAACTGAAGTAAAATATAATCAGAGAGATATAATGAAATCTAAATTTTGGATTAATGATTTGATAGAAAGAGAACAAAGCAAACAAAGCGCAACACAGAAAGTCCAGCATCAAATGAGAACCAAAATTTAACCAAAACAATCAAAACACCACCTTTCCTTTTAGGTCTTTATTTTCTGAAGGTGGTAAAAAACGTGGAAGAGGGCCAGACCAACATACAAAAGATCAAAATAAAAAGTTTTTTGAAAAAAACCCCAGGAATACAAAGTTGCAATCATGCAAGGATAGCTCAGTTGCAATCAACAAGACACAGAATGATATTGTACTCGATTTTCAAACAGTAAAAAAGGGAGATAAAGAACAATGAAGACATAAACTCTATCTCACTCAGTCATTTACTAGATATGCATAATGCACCCACCACTGTTACATCAAAAATTGCTTGCAGAAATGTTGCAGAAGAAGGAGAAGAAGACGGGAAAGCTATGTTAGGAAGAAGAAGAAGAAGAAGAAATTACCGATGATATGTGCTGGTTCGACTAATGGCCTTTGCCAAGAGCCTCGATCTCAAAACCATTAAATTGAGAAGGGGCAGGCTCGATGACGTGGTTGCCTGCTCCTGCTTCACGGACTCGCACAACAAAAGAGTCACTGCGTTTCTTTTTCAGTAAAATGGACCGACAAGCTCTTTGTTCCGATATAAAGAAATTATTTTTGTTTTTAGTCTTGTTGGGTATCTCAAATAAGTTATAACTTTATTTGATTGATATTTTTGTTTTTAGTCTTGCGGATTTTATTCTAACTTTCCGAATTGTTTTTGCGGTTTCTTCATTTTTGAAATAAGTTGTAAAGATTTTTTAGGTTTTATGTGTAATTGTTTTAATATTCAAATATTAAAGGTGGACTCTTAGCATTTTCGTTTATCTAAAAACTTAAAAATTAGGTCTTATAAAGGTCTTCTTTAATACGGCCCTTAGATTAATCTAGTGACACTCATAATCAATAATCTTATCTCTTCCCCATACTCCTTATCTTACTGAAACACAAAGAAGGAATAAGTGCTTCATCTTCTAGCTTCTCGCCATTCTTGGCAGCCTGCAACTTCTTTGATGCTACATTTCGTGTCCTCTTTCTTCTCTGCGCGACCTTGGGCCAAGTGTTTCTTTTCATTCTCGTGGCTCAATTTCTTGATAACGTATCCTTATCTAGCTTTATTCTTCGCATCTATTGCTCGATCTTCTTCGTCTCTTGTGCGTCTAATTTGAGACTTTTCTCTATGTTAGCTTAATTTGTGAACTGGTCTTTTTAAAAATCACTAATTATGTTAATTGAAGTTGGTTTGGGAGTTTAGGAATTTTTTATATATAAAATCAATCTTTAGACAAAAAATCAATGAAAAATAGTTTTATAAAAACAATTTTAAACCTAGGGATGTTCAAGTAATTTTTTATACTTTATGGGATGTTAGTGTAAATAACTCATCAAATTATTGAATTGAGACTCTAAATTCATCTCCTATTTTTTTGATAAAATAAGATAGTATTTTATTGATAAAAGAAAGAAAAACAGTACATAGCAACTAAGGTGCCAAATACGGATACAACTTTTTCAGGGACCAAATACAACAACAAGACAGAGAAAGATGGAGAAAGATTTTCTCACTTTAATTTTTTTAAATATATATTATTTTTTTAATTTTTATTTAATAAATATATCATTTTAACATTTTAATTGATTTTAAGGACATTTTTAATTGATTAATTAAACTAATTTTTATTTTTTGTCATATTACATGGCACTATATGACCGAATATATGAAAATTATAGAAAAATTAACTTTGTGTATGCGACTGAGACAGAAAAAAACTTTTCATGTATTAAAGGGTTGAAACTCGGTAAATGTTTATGGTAATAAAGTGAAAATTACCTTAATTATATTAGATTGAAATCAAATTCGGACTGAAATCCGACCCGTTTACGAGTTGCTGAGTGGACCGGGAAAAACGACAGAAGCAATTGGGAGAGGAGGGCCCGGCCGAATAAATAAAAAGTAAAAACATGAAAAACGACAGGAGCGTCGTCAACCATTTCCAAATTCCAAATGAGGCGAAGAAAACATATCAATGGGTCGTCGCTTGGGTAACAACGGAGCCCTTTCTTGGTCTCGGTCTCTTCACAAAAGTCTTGCACGCTCAGAAAACGTTTTACTTTCTCACTCTTCACATCGCATAGAGACGACAACCGCTCTCCTCATCAGGTACACTACATGCTCTCTGCTTCGTCAACTCTTTTGATCATTCCATTTTCACTTCGTTTAGGAAATTATTTTATGTTTTTGGTTGTGGGTTTTTTCTATTTTTACTAAATTGCTCTTGAATTTTCCCTTTGCTAGAGATTTTCTGGATTTTGTGAAAAATGAATTACATATTCTTTGGTAATGAATCCGTTTTGATCATGAAAACCTCTCATATGAGCTTTGAGGCTAGTAAGTATGCAAAGTTAAGTCTAAGCGTATTGATTTCTTTTGGCCCAATTGACACCATTAAAATGGATGATAGGATGAGCATACTCGAAAATGATCAGAGCATATATCAAGGCCTTTTCTCTTTCTTTTTTATTTTTTTTATTTTTTCCTCTCCCATCTAGTTGAGTGTTAGATATTTTATAATTGTTTGCCTGGTTTTGGAAACAAAACAATCACATAAATGGAAGATTGTTTTATTAGAAGCCAATCTTGTCACTTATGTCAGAGCATATGATCTAAAAGTTCCAGCAATTCAATTTCTTGAAGTGATGCATTCATAGGAGATTGTAATGCCAGAATTTAAGAAGATTGATCATGAATGAAAGTTGTTTAGATCCCTTACCTAGGCACTCTTGAGGAACATAGGTTAGTAGATGTAGTCTTACAAGACTAAACTTGGACTACTGAGGGACTACATAAGTTTCCTTAACTTTGAACTTTAATTAAAATAGGTGATCAATCAGACCTTCTGTTTAAGGGTTCATGGTGACTTGATTTATTGATTTACATTAGGCGATCATGTACATGTACAAAATTTTCACATGCTGTTGCATCCTAAGCTAGACTCCTGTAAGGAGCCCTAGGATATTTGCTGATTTAAGATTCGTATGTTGAATTTTAACAGTTAGGCTTCTTCCCTTCTCCTCACATGTAGACCCTACTTACTAGTGAAGGATGTAGAGGATCAATTTCCACAGACATACAAGAGATAGGGATGCTGAGGAGGGAGTGGAAGATATGTACATAAGTGATACCATACTGGTAATTGAATCTGTTTCAAGGAGACGAGATAAGTAGGCACTTATAAAAATAAATTAAATAAATAATAGCAGGCTAGAAAATAACTTTTTGTTTATGTTCGTGTGTGGACCATTATTGCACCTAAAAGAGCATGAACCAAAGAGAAGAACTGGTAACGGTTCCCTTTTATAAACAAGAAGTAGTTTTAACACATAATATCTTCTATTACTTAGTCATTTGATACTTTCCTGAAAGCTGCCAAGTGCTGTGTATCCTCCTCTTGCTTCTTTAATTCTTTCTTTATTTCAAAATGGATTGTTTATAATGTCATCATTGTATCTATAGGTGTTAAGAGCTTCTAAAAGGCACGATGGCAAACTCACTAGCAAGCAAGAATGTTGGCTTATTAAGGTTAGTGGAGGAGAGATCATTGACCAAGAAAATAGAGGAAGAGAAAAAACATAAGCGAGAAAAACAAGTTCCTTATCTCCATAAAGATTGTATCTCAAATATCCTTGTGCGACTTCCTCTTGACTCTCTTCAAAGGTCAAGGTTCGTTTGCAAACCTTGGTATAACATAATTAAAAACCCCAAATTCATTGATGCTCATCTCCATCGCTCTGAATCTGTTTTGATCTTTCTATCACCATTTCCAAATGAAAGTCTATACCCTTTTTCTGTGGCTTCTGTACCAAAAGAGTTGCCAAACACTGTTTCAGTTGAATTAAATCTTCTTCAGCCAAAGCCTATCCCCATTTTCAACCACACAACCATAAACGCTCCAAGGTTTTCTGTCCAGTTTCTGGAATTTAAAAATGATAAGAGCAAGATAGGAGAGTACAGTTTAAGCTGCTCTGGCAATATTAGAGCCACCTGTAACGGTCTAATTCTGCTTGATAACAAATTGAAGAACGGAGGACTAGTAGTCATGAATCCTGTGACTAGGAAGCTGATTGCACTTCCGCTGGGTACTTTATCTCGTCCACATGATGAGTCCTATGGTTTTGCACTGATTGATTCTACTGGTGAATATAAAGTAGTCCACTTGTTTCGGGATGAGTTGAGGTATGTCAGCTGTGAGATTTTGAGTCTTCGGACAAAAGCATGGAGAGAAGTCAATGGTCCTTCGTTTGGGTTCTTTAATAGGTTTGTAGATGGACCTATTTCAGCAATTGGAGGTCTGCACTGGATTCCTCAAGTTGACCGTAGCGAATACATAGTGTCTATTGAAGTCGATAAGGAGAAGTTTCACCAAATTCCACTCCCAAGAAGTAGCAGAACTCATGATAGGATTGTTGACATGGGTGGCGTTTTGTGTCTTATCGTTCATGAGGACGTGAACCATATTGACATTTGGATCTTGAAGGGTTTCTATGGAGAAGTCTGGACGAAGTATCACAGTATCACCGTGGGTTCCATAATAGACATGGTTCCCCTTTTTAGTTTAAGAATCAAGGGTGACATTATTTTCAAGCGAGACGAAGATGGTTCCTTTTATGTTTATGACTTCCAGCATCAAGAGATGAGAAAGGTTGAGATGGTAGAAGGATGTATACCGAGGTCTTCTACAACATACCTGCCTCATGTCAACAGCCTTGTTTCATGGATGGAAGTGAATCTGGACATGTGTGATTGATTTTCAGCAATGGAACGGATAAAATATAACTCTCAGTCGAAGCTTGAATGTGTTTTATATATACCGTTTGGTTACCAGTGTTGCTATATAAGTTATGTATATATCTTTGTTTGTATGTCTTTTCGTCCCAATTCTTTTGGGCATAGATGATAAAGTAGTACATGTCTTCGAAAGACCGAGGCATATTATTGCACCAAGGAATGAGATTCATTTATGCTTTTGGTTTACCAGTGTATAAATCAGTTGAAACGAATGGGATTCATTTGTTCTTTTCCATTTTCAGAAAGACCGAGGCATATTATTGCACCTAGGAAGTAAAAAACAACAGTGCCTACAGGGGAAGTCAAGCAATCCAATTCCCGGTAATTAGAAATTTCTTAAGCATGCATTTAGTGCCCGAAAAGTCTTAAGCATAAGAAGGCCAATCAATCATTCACACAAAACCATTGTCAGAAGAGAGTTCAGTTTTCCCATTAACGTGTAAATGTTTAATAAGAATTATATGTTGGAGAACAATCAGAAAATTAACCAAATAACAGCATAAAACAAAATCAACAAATCAAATTGATACACCAGATACAACAGTAGAATTAAATAGAAGATATTGACTTGGTTGGATGATAGAGTCCTTCAGAATTGCAGTGTTCTTTAGACATTATTTTTCCTCTGCCTCATGTGCTTGTAGATCGATAGGAATCTGTCCACTAGGATTAAACTATTGCAAATCAAAGCCTAGCACATGGACTTTGATTTCTAACAAACAATGATATGCTTCTCTTAGAAAGTGATTATTTCTGAAGAAGTGATAATGTGATTCCAAAATTCTATGTCCTCCGTTCAAACAGAATTCGAATTTTAGATATTATCTAAAAAATAAATTTCTAATTATTAAAAAATATTTATTTGATCAACAACAATTGGCTAATATATGTATTTTCCCAACCCAATCTAAAGGGGAGGCCCAATGTCCATTCCACTAGGCCCACTTCCTATTTAGTAAGTTAAGTGAATTGGTGCTTATAAACCATGTGTGGAAGCTATTCTATTTCAATGTGGGACAAAGTGAAAGTGTTTTCTTATATAGATTTTAATATTATTTACGTACATATTTTAACAAGATATTTATCATGAGCGATCCCTAAGCAAGCCGTTAGTGTAAAGGATATTTTTCTTAACGAGAATATAACTGCGCGTTTATAAATTGTAAACGTTGAAGTATGCAGTGACCAATTTATCTAAATTTTATGCTCACTGACCAAAAAGGTTTTTAACCAAGTGACCAAAGGCCTTTGCACGTGTGTGTGAGCCACCTAAAGAAAAAATAATTGCACATCTATAAATTTGTAAATTTTTGGGGTAGTCATTTCTTTTCTCTTTATACAAACGATATTGGAGAGGAGAAATTGAAACTAGAAAGTTTAAATATAGGGGTAAATTTTTTAGGGTAAATACTCTTTTTAACCCATTGCTACGTAGCCCATTGCGCCCTTCTTTTTAATCTCTCTATCCAGAGAGCACAACTCTGCCTGCCCACTCCAATCGAAGAATCAAAATTTCTTTGGTTCCATCTATCTCAGTGGTCGCTGGGGCTAGCGTGAGTGGAAGAGAGAGAGCAAAATGGCTTGCAATGTAAACGTAGTCCACCAAGCAGCAATGGCGTCAGCCATAGGCCAGCCTAACAAGCCTTCTCAGCGGCCGAACGCATCTCTGTCCGCGCCATCCAATTCAAAGCCCAAATCTTGTTGTAAGCTTCTTTTGTCCTCACAGTCTTCTTTCATTTCCGGTTTCTCTCCCTCTCGTCCTCAAACCCTAACTCCGTTTCGTTCCAGCAGAGCTCAGAATTTCCCGGTACGCATTTTACCTACACTCAATCAATCAGAGTAGAATTTTTAGTAGGCTTTTTGTATTTTTGGTCATTTTTTGGTTTTTCTTTAATTTAATTGGGTTGAGAATTGAGCATGGTTCGGCTGATTGTTAATTTCAAACAGGTTGTGGGGTCTGCCAAGGCAGAGCCGCTGAGAATAATGATATCGGGGGCGCCAGCTTCTGGTAAAGGAACGCAATGCCAGCTCATTACCCAGAAGGTGAATTCTCACAATTACCAAATATTACTCAAAAATGCAATGCCAGTGTTTGTTTTCCTTAATAATTTATGGCATTTTCAATTACCTCATCCAAAGAAAACGTAAAGGGTTTGTTAGTTTACTGATTCTTTTTTCCTAAAAGGCCAATTTTGGGTTGTGTATCCTATTCTTATGCATTTCAGTAAAAGTTTTGAACACCAATTTGCAGTTTTTTTTTTTTTGCCTAAGATGTGCACATAAAGCAATTGATGAATTTCAGATGATTATGTGTGTATCTTCTTGATATTAAAAGTTCGCGTCAAAGGAGTTTTCAAATCCTAATGAATTATTCCATTGTTTACATAAGTTACCACTTACCACTTTATGTCATGATTTTCTCATGATAAAAAGCAGATTGAATCGAGTCATCCTCCTGTATGCAGTATGGTTTAGTGCATGTTGCTGCTGGAGATTTACTTAGAGCAGAGATTGCATCTGGGAGTGAAAATGGAAGGCGTGCAAGAGAGTACATGGAACAAGGACAATTGGTTCCAGATGAAATAGTTGTCATGGTAGGGAAATTATATTCATGTCGACACATCTTCATTCTAGTGGTGATTCCTTGGTTTTAATCCTGCAGATGGTGAAGGAGCGTCTATTGCAGCCAGATTCTAAAGAAAATGGTTGGCTTTTGGATGGATACCCTAGGAGCTCATCGCAAGCAATTGCTCTTAAGGAATTAGGGTTTAAGCCGGATCTTTTCATTCTTCTAGAAGTAAGGAATTGTTTTTTATGCGGTTGTTATTTATAATTGTTAAGGAGCATTGTAAATATATAGGAGCTTGTAGAAGCTTCTTTACATATTGTAGTTATTTGATTTGATTTCTTTGTAAGTTTATAAGCCATGAAAATTCATTTTGTAACATGAATTTCAGCTTTTGTTGATGCAAAGAGGGAAAAAACCCCATGCAAATTCCCCTTTGCTGGACACAAAAAGTAATATCACTTCATAACTCTTGTTATCCATGTGACATTGCATTTGCAGGTCCCTGAAGAGATTCTTGTTGAGAGAGTTGTTGGAAGAAGGTTAGATCCTATTACTGGGAAGATATACCATTTAAAGTATTCTCCGCCAGAGACCCAAGAGATTGCGTCAAGGCTCACCCAACGTTTTGATGATACAGAAGAAAAGGTACATTTCAAATCATTCTTCGAATTTGTAATACTTTGACTTCAAGGTAATCAATTATCATTTCCCTCTTGTTTAATAGTTCCTTAACCCTCTGCTAGTGCGTAGGTTTTTTAATCAAGTCTTACTTCTTAGCGAGAATATTACATTTTCTTTTGCATGTACTTCTTCAAGGTGAAATTGCGATTGAACACTCATCATCAGAATGTGGAGGCCGTACTTTCAATGTATGAAGACATAACAATTAAGGCATGGATATAATCTCTCTCTCTCTCTCTCTCTCTCTCTCTTTTCTCTTTCCCTCTCTAATGTGTGTTTGAGATGCATATCTTGTAAAATGCATATGTTTATCTGTACAATGCATGTAGTACTTGATATGTGCATGTATGTGCAGTGTGCACTTTATATTTATGCTTATTTGTGAATTGTGATGACCTTACAAAAGAGAACCCAAATAAATCGAGTTTTAGTTGGTGGAACAGAACTGGATTGGTCATTGGTGTGAACATTCTCGTCTAAAAAAAATTTATGATTTTTTTATTTTCAGAGCTAGATATCACAAAATGTATCCACATATTTGGAGTGTCCAATATCCTTGCCATACTGACCCTTATTTGTTAGGATTAAAGATGAAAATATCAGCCGATATTCTGATATAGAGAGGTCAACCAATTTCTTCCCCAGTATCCTAGATATTCCGATATTTCAGCAGAATATCAGAGATCAGTGGATATTTCCATGTTGGCATTCAAACAGAGAAAAACTGCTGATTTTTTATTACGAGAAAGAAGAGTAAGAGCATCAACAACCCGAGTCTAGTCTGTGTTTTAGTCCCTAATTAAGGCAACCAAGTAGCAATTGTTTCCATTCAGTCACCAATTCAGAATTCCGTCGATACCTCTGTAAACTTGAGTGTCTCTCTATTATCCTCATGGCCCAATCTTCATCCTTGGGCTGGTTGAAGTAAAGCATCCATGCAAATAAATCCTCTAAAAATAAATGGCCGACATCTTCTTTGTTCTTTGATGTACTTTTACTGAAGGGAAGCCCTTACGTGGTTGAATTTTGGATTGTCTTAACCACTTAGGGACTGGAAATTACCTTCAGAATTTTACTTCTCAATGATGATTATCACATTATTGTTAATTTTAAATTTATTGGGTCTTGCTGCCGGAGCTCATCCAATTTCAGTTCTACTAATCAAAACTCAAATTCATTCTTAGACCTATTATCTGCAACTTCACCACATCCAAACCCAAATTGCAACTCTTGCACGCCTACCATTAACCCCAGACCTACCTATCTTGTACGCGAAACAACTGTGCTCTGCCATCAGTATGATAATTTATTTGGTCTATTGATATATTGTTGGCTATGCAACTCGTTTCTCATCAGGCTCAAAACTTCTTTATGAACACAGCCAAATCTTTGTTAACTGGGAGCTTGATTTGTTTTATAAAAGAAAGCCAATTTTTGTTTTTGTTTTTCAAATGAAGTCCAACTGTGTTCCCTCAATTTGATGTGTTAATAAGCCCAAGTTGTTAAAACTTAAGAAGAAGCTCATAATAAGCCCAGCTTTCTTTTTTGTTTCTTTTTTACATGAGCATTAATAGACCAATTCTGTAGTAGTTTGGGGTAATTTGACTTTACTTCAGCAAACTTTTTACTAATGCCCCATATAGGTTACTCATTTTCTTATTCTTTTTTAATTTTATATATTTATAATTTATTATAAACTTTTTCCCACAATTTATTAACTGTTAGTGTGCTTGAAGAGTCTTGCTTGCATTTTTCATATTACTCTAGTCCTAAATGTTCAAATACATAATAGCATATTTGCACCTGAGTAGTCCACCATACCAGTAAGACACTGATGTTTAGTCGGTTTTACCCTTACTAGTCAGGAATTTTCACAGTTACTTGATTACTAATAATTTTCAAAGCTAAAGTTTCTTGTGTTATCTTTTTCTTGTCTTAATAAATTTGCTCAAGGCATGTTCCATGAGTTAAGCCTAGTAGCAGGGTCCACATTTAGGTCACATACCATTTCTTCTTCCTTGGGAGAAAAAAGTCCACAACTAAACTGTCTTTCTCCAAGCAAGCTAAAATGTTATGCGGTATCACGATGTCATCAATTGAGGGGTCCTAGCATAGAAATATAGACATAAGTTAAGCATCAATGATTATATCATAATCATCTGTAGATGTATAATGTGCTTGGGTTGCTGAGGCTCTTATGCAGGTCATTACTGACATTCTTTATAAACTTAAAAGAAAATTAGGATAATTATGAGATGGAAAGAGCTTTCCATTACCTGTATGATGAAAATATGATATTGATTTGATTGGTTCTCTTTTATTCACTGTATCTAACTTAGAGAGAGTCATTTTATTTTCTTCAGGTTAATGGAAGTGTTAACAAGGAGGATGTGTTTACCCAAATTGACAGTGCGCTCACCCGACTACTTGATAAAAGACAGGCTACTTCAGAATCTCTGCCAGCATAGGTGTAGAGAATGGTTTAGGCTCCCATTTTTACAAGTGTTCTAGAAAAGTTAAGTCAATAATTTGTGCACAATTTGATTGTTTGGCTGCGATTGCAACCTACTGCATAGGAGAAGAGAACTTGTGCATGTCCGGGTCTGCCAAAAGGGAAAAATAGTTACATTTAGGGGTGGGCATCGGGACTTGAAAACTGGAACACCGAACCGAATCGGTGAAAAAAAACCGGTTGACCAAAAAAGTCAACAAACCGGACCGGAACCGGACCGAACCGGTTCCAACCGGTTCTAGTTTTGGTTTTACATCTCTCCGCACCGGACCGGACCGAACTGGACCGGTCATATATTTTATATTTATATTTTTACAAAATTTTAAAATCTAATGCTATATTTTAACTTTTATAATCACTAATTTTTCAAGTTCAACTTCAAAAAATTTCTAAATGTATGAATTGGATTATTTGTTCATTTTTAAGTTTAAAAAATAAGTTATTTATTATAATTTTTTAATAAAAAAAATTTTAAAAAATAATAAATTAATAATCCGGTTCAAAACCGGAACCGGTCAAAATCGGACCGGAACTGGTTAGAACCGAACTGGTCGGTTTTTAAAATTTTTTTTGCCCAAACTGGACCGAACCAGACCGGTTAAATAATATCGGTTTCGTTTCCGGTTTGAGGTGAGAACCGGACCGAACCGGATCGCACCCACCCCTAGTTACATCTGTGCTGTGTCATTTACTTGCAGTGCATACGCATTAGCTTAAACTGCCCTTCTCAGTATGGGTATGGGATTACAATTGTATTTATTTATTTATAATGGCAAATTAGAAAATATTGTGCATTGAATTTTGTAGTAGTATATGCTTACTCGATTTGTTGCAAGGACCAGCTCACGTGTGGCTTATAAGCATATATTCTTTTTTTGTTTTGAGCATTAGGCTGATGCTGCAATTGTAGCCCCCATCTACCATGTTAGCGCCAGTGACCCCAAGAGTCATGGTGGCAACGCCCCTTCTGGTGGGTGCTCACTGCATGAGGTCAAAAAATGTAAATTTGAGTTCCTATCTTGGGAAGAGAGAGAGTAAAGTTTGCTAAGTTTTATGGCTTGGGTTTTTTAATTGAATTATGGCAAAACCATTATGAGAGTTGGTCATGGTGACAGACTCATGATTCTAGGAACCACGAACTTTAGCTACACGTGTTCTAAAGAATGGAAACATGGGATCAACCTCCGGTCACGTGGCTTTTCTCACGAGGAAAATTGTCAGGAGACCAAATTATTGTATCTGAATGCGTATCACATCTTTTATAGAAGTGTAACCTACTTGAGTTGAAATATCTTACCTTTTTAAAGAGGTGATGCACAATATAGTACAATAATATGATTTTTTTAATTTTATTTTATCGTATTTCTTTAGGTATTATAAAGATATATAAAGATATTGTTGTAATGGATGGTGTCTTCATGTATTATAAAATATAAACACATGGGATTTTTTTTCAATTTATTATTATTATTATTATTACGTATTTCTTGCTGACAGTATATTTGGTGCTTTATTGACTTCGCAATCTAAAGACTTCCTCCAATTGAACTTTTGTTCTTGAAGGAAATATATATATATATATATATATTCAAAGCTAAAAGAGTTGAATGAAACCAAGACCAAGTTGAAGAAAAGAAAATTTGGTTTGGCCGAAGAAAGAAGAGAAAATCATAAGTTGAAATTTACATGCACACTTTTTGTGTGGGGTATATACAGAGTTTGCCTTGACTAATGAGCAAAAAAAATCAATATATGCGTTACAAAGAATTTTAAAAAAATTGCTCTACAAAAAATTGACCATTTCATATGGCGTGGAAGCTACGTGGAAGACTGAGTCGTGGAAGAAGAGCGAGAAACGCTTGCCAAGCAAAAACTCAACGCTCTTTCCAAGCTACTCACTATGTCAGTCATGGATGGCCTGTCCCTACCTTCCAAACTTACACAATCCGCCGCCAAGTACCCAACGTATGCCACGGCCTCGATCTCAAACGGGTTCGGGGCGGGCATTTTCGGGTCCAATATCCGATGGATCTCATCGTTCACAATGTACGGCACCACAAAATCCACAACGTTTCTTGGCACCCCGTTTTCATTCTTGTGAATTGCGTTGTAACCCGACAACAGCTCTAGCAACACCACTCCAAAGCTGTACACGTCACTCTTCGTCGTCAGCTGTTGCAGCCGGTAGTACTCTGGGTCCATGTACCCGAATGTACCGGCTGCCCGGAGTGAGAGGTGCGACTCATCGTCCTCCGGGCCCATCAAGGATAGCCCGAAGTCCGACACCTTGGCGTGCAATGTGTCGTCCAGTAATATGTTGGACGACTTGATGTCACGGTGTATGACTGGTGGGACTGCGTACACGTGGAGGTACTCAACGCCTCGGGCTGCATCGAGAGCCACGTTGATGCGCGCGGCCCATGAGACTAGAGGGGAGTGTGGGAGCTTGTGGAGATGGTCGTGGAGAGTAGCGTTGTTCATGTACTCGTACACCAAAATGCGCTCTTTTGTGTCTTCGAAAAAGCCGAGCAAGCGGACTAGGTTCTTGTGGTTGAGGCGGGAGAGGGATTCGAGCTCGTTGACGAAAGCGTTGTCTTTGTCCTCCTGGCGCCTTGCATGTCCACCGACGTAGGAGGAGGAGGCTGAGGTCTCGGCGCGCTTGATGGCCACTTGGCGGCCGTCAGTTAATCTGGCGTAGTAGACTGAGCCATAGCTGCCTGTTCCGATTTTGTGTTCTTCGGAGAAGTTAGAAGTGGCTTCTAGAAGTTCTTCCAATGAAAATTCCTCCAAAGAAGCCCCATTGGCACCCATGCTCACCACATGGCTCAGCCGCTTCTCCAACACCGGCTGCCCTGCCACTACAGCTGCGGCAGCATTAGCTGCAACGGCGCCTTGATGACCTTGTAACTGGGTCATCTCCAAGGGGCCCGAGTCATGAATGCGGCTTCCTCTAATTTTGCAAAACTTGAACGCCAAGAAACAACATACCAAAACGAAAGCTATGGAGCCGACACACCCCACTACAAGAAAAGCCACCATTTTCTTGCTCCATTTACTCCCTGATGATGATGGGGGCTTGTCGATCTCTGGTGCCGGTGACGGTGCAAATGGTCGTTGATCAGGCGGCTCTTCGGTCCCTTCATGGGGTTGGCAAACTACATATCCTTGTTCACAAAATCTACCATAGCCTGGTAATGCATTGCTCCATGATGGGCACTCCCTTGTACACGGCCCTGGCTTCACGTCACTCTCGAACACCGTGAAATTGTTTGAGGCATCAAAAATTGGGTTGCCCCAGCAATACAAGGAAAAATTAGATGACAGCACTCCGCAGAAGACACTTCGTTTTGCTTCAATTGCTACGAAATAAGTTTCTTGCAGATCCACAGGCAAGCTGAAGTTATTTTCACCCCAGCAAACAACTGTTCCATTAGTCCTGAGAGCACAACTGCGGTTCTCTCCCAAGGCCAGAGATGTGAATTTCTCTTGTGGTTTATCACCCTTCATATCTCCCCAACAATGCAAACTATCATTCTCCGATGAGATGCCACAAGCATGATTGAACCCTGCACTTACAGCACTGCAATTCCAGCTAGGCTCGTTTCCAACCACTTTATTATTGCTTCCTAAGCAAGTAACTTTCCCAATTTTTGATACCCCGCATACAAAATTCTCTCCCACGGAGATGCTTGAGAAGTCATAGCTGTGTCGATTCCACGTGTTTGAATTGAATCTGTGCCATTGCCAGCATTCGACGCGGCTTGTACTCCCATTAACCAGGCCGCATACATGGGAATTTCCAGCAACAAGTTGCTTGAGAGCCGGACCTCTGTAGATACGCTTGCGGGACATGTTAGTACCATTGGCAGAGAACCTCCAGCAAATCAAAATTGAAGTATTGGGGGCAGAAGACAGGGACATCAACGAGCATAAAAACCCATCTCCAGCAACTATACCACTGAAGGAAGAAGAAGCATTCTTGTCGACAGGAATTCGAATTCCACTAGGAAAACTAGTACAATTGAGAAAGGAAGGCTGGTTGTTGGGATGTATGAGCGCACAGACTAATGTTTGATTTGAAGACTCAGAGATTGATAGAGTGGAGAGTGAATAAATGCTACATGGAAAGAATGAAACCAAGGAAAAGCTAAGGATCAGAAAGATGCTATTGTACCAAAAGGCAGCCATAGAGAAATTTTATCAAATAATTGGTGGGTGCAGAAAATTTCATGGTGGAGAGGAAGAGAGATGGGGAAGAATGAGAGATGGAGTTTTTGAACAATAGTGGTTTTTTGGGACCAATTTAAACGTGTTGAAGGTGGCCAAAGAAAAAGACCAGATTACACGCTTTGGGAGTCTCTAACTTTGATAGAGTTTTTGAAGACCAAAGACCAAGTCCTTTGAAAATAAAAGGTAGAGAGAGGGAGAGCGTGTGAGTGTGGGTCAAAGACTCAAACAAACTAATTGACCTCTCTCTCTTCTACTGTCTACTGAGTTACAAAGTACGTATTTATATAATCTTACTTACTAGCTTACTACTCCAAGCAGGAAAGTAAATCTAATAGCACCAACGAACTGAACTTGAAAATGGATCGTGATTTTGTGGGCTTGTGTTGTCTCACGTTGTATGAAAAATTAGCCCAGCAAAGGAAATTATAACTTAAGTGATTAAGAGTATTTACCTTCACGTCCGATATTTTATGTTCAATTTTCCCTTTCTCAGTATCGCTAAATGGAAAGAGGAAAAAATTGCTCAACTCAAACATGACTGGTTGAGCTAAAAAGTGGAAGAATAAAAAACGGACATGACCCCCAAAAAAGTATGGATCATATATCTCTTCTAAAAATGAAATTTAATCTTCTTTTTATAATAATCCGTTAGTATTTTGTATGTCAGAACAAGATAATATTAAATTAACTAGCTCCCTTTCTTACACAAGAAATTCATACATCAATTAAATATATTGCATCTTTGAAAGCCCCACCAGGTCCTAATGGAGTTCATGCTATTTTCTTTTAACAAAACGTTGGCATATTGTCAAGAAAATATTTATATAGTTAATGCTTTTTACAATAAAAAATCTCTTCAAAAATTAAATAATACTTATCCCAAAGACCAACCTTGCAGAAAATTGGACACGAATTACCATCGAATCTTCCAAAGAAATTAGATATGGAGAAAGGTCCAGAGAAGGAGACAAATATTTTCCTATTATAATATCCCAAACTCTTACAAAAAAGTAGTTTCAAATTATCTAATTGCCGAAACTCCGGATCAAGCATCAAAAGGATAATGCTGCCCAGTAAATGAAATGCTCCAACCACAAATTCTATTAGTATGTCTTGATCGGAAGATATGAAAAATTACGTTCTTGAGCTGAATAATAGTTTACAACTCGACTAAATTTTAGAAGACTGCAAAGTGCAATCCTTACTAAACTAAAGGTTTCAATCAAATTGATAGGTCTACCACCTCCATCATGCAGATGCAGTTCAAGAATTCGAATATGTACCTCATTGCATATTTGAACCCCTAAGGTACGCATAAAGCACAAAATGGCTGGGATGAGATGGAAGAAGACTAAGGAGGGAACCTACAGCTGAGATTAGAAAAGAGGGCAACAAAAGAAAAAAGAGAATGACTAAAGTTACAAACATAAGCAGTGATGAATCTACATGGTATTTTTTCCATAGGGTAATGAATGACTAGAAAAATCTCAACGTCCATGTTCAAAAAAGTCGAACCAAGCAGCAAAACATTGTATAGCACTTGATATAGTAAAAGTATAAAACCCGGACATGGTTATCCAAAAAAAAAAATTGTATTGCAGGGATCAATCAATGTAGTTCCATTCCATTTCGACATGTAGAAGCCTCCTTTTTCTTTTCTTTTTTCCTCAGTAATTATTTCTGCTTACCTGCAATAATATCAGAATGGTGCATCAGGCAGTTTTAAAATTTATCAACAGAAGCACTAAATAGTATCAAAACAACATCAGAGCTGAAGATAGTGAAGATTTCATGAAAGCACTCAATTACTAATATTTATCAATTATAATTGTTCATTATTGTCATCACCGCCAATAGCTTCACATCATTCAGAAGTACAGTTAATTATGCAGGAATGGGGCATGGGATTGGAGGAGAACTAGATGCCACAGATTCTATGTCCTTTTCTAAACCTCACATCGAAACTCAACTTAGATTATAAATCATGTAGGAAATTTTAATCTACACTCAATAACTCTTTAAAGGATGTGATGTAAAACATAACAAACATCTAAAAACATTAAACATTCAAGACATCTGACAAACTAGCCCAACTTGAACCAAGTACACTACATTCCAGGACCATCCATGATCGTTTGAGTAAGGCTAACCCAACTATCAAGAAATAAAATGCTTGTGCAAAGCTTACAGGAAACCACAAATTCTATTAGCTTACATTTCAATGGTGGTATTGTCATTTTCTAGTTCCCCATTTCCCTAACTTCTTATACCGAAAAAATAAAACAACCCAACATTCCTTCCTTCGGTTTCTCAACACAACCGAGTTGAAAAGAGTCATCATGTCCTAAATGTAATTATCAACTTCTATGTTTTGCACAGTGGCCCCCTAATAATGCAAAATGCTCCATAAGACAAGCTTGACAAAAACAAAAACATGGACTACCAATAAACAAAAGGTAGTTCCATTCGATAAAAGTCATTAAAGGAGAGGAAGAAGAAATTATCAACTGTCTACCCATTTCAATCCAAGAAACAAATTCTAGTATTCTAACTTTTGAGAGATAGATTAGGATTCAGAAGCTTGCCTCCCTAATTTTGATCCTCTTCGAGTGCTTTGAGTAACAGATCGAGATGCCCTTCACTGAGAGGAATAAAGTAAGTACAGCACGTGAGACATATGCACTGTTGTAATTTGAAAAGACACCAAAATTGCAAAAAAAGAAGTCAAAAGCATATTTAAATGGACATGAAAGAGAATTGCCTATTTGCAAATTTCCTCTTCTTAGAGGTAGAAGGATCTTGGTGCTGCCTCTGAACAATTACAGCATTGCCATCATGGAGATTCCCCTAACAAATAATTGCATTAAAGTCACACCGAACACCATGACTTTTTTAACTGGTTCACTTCTCTTTTTCTCCATATCATACCAAGAAATCTTGTCAAAGCTGTCAGGAGGTTCAAAATAGTTATTCTTCAAAACAACCATTTGACCACTCTTTGAAAACCTCAAAGGTGTGCAAACAGCAAATATCCAAGGAACATCGCTCTCATTAATTTAAAAAAAAAAGCATCACCCAAGATTTTGTCACTCCACATTCCTTCATAGCCCAAACATGACTTCCAGCCTTATTATTAACAATAAAACATAAGCAGCCTCCCAAGGCAGTCAAACCCGGCAGAGGAAAAGCATGCACACCGTCCTCCGGGGTGGGAAATTCGTGATATTTCTCACTCACAAGATCAAGGGTTAGAATTATGAATGTGTTACCCAAATCAGGATTGGTAAGCCAATGTAGAGCACTGTTCAAACAGTGAATATAAGAACCAAAATAACGATGATTGGAAGGTAAGTTCTGGACCCTTTTCCATGAGTTGGATTTTAGGCCATAAACCTTCACTTCAGAAGAACAAAAACCATTAGAAGTACGAAACTCCATAATCCTAACAACTTTGTAGTCATCAGTAGCAGAATCATACCCGAACCCAAACCTGGCAACTTCACTTTCCATTATCTCAGAGAGTGAGAATGAGATTCTCTTGAACCTCTGAATGGAGGGATTCCATAAAGCAACATCTTTTTTATTGTTGTTTGCAATGCATAGTAAACCATGACAGTTACCCGCTCTGTCAGTACAACTGCGACGGTGTCTCAAGGGCAGCTCAAGTTTGATGGCTCTCTTGGCGATGCTATCGTTGTCGTAAAATGGGAATGAGAAGAAATTTGTGCGCCGATTGTTTGAATGAATTAAAAGGGAGCAAAAAGAGCTGGTTTGGATGGAGCGTTGGTGATGGCATTCCAAGCTTCGCAAACACAAATGAATCACATCATATCCTTGGGCGTAAGCCGTAAAAGAATGTCGACCACAAAGCTCCGGTGGGATGTATGGGGTGGTTGTTGAAAGCTTGGGTTTAGGGCTAGAATTTGAGGCCATTTCAATTTGTGTTCAACACTCAACCTACTCTCAGAGTCAACAGAAATATCTAATTTCTTGACAGCTCTCCTCCTATAACAAGAACCCTAACAATCAAATTCAATTTTATTTTATTTATAAATAAAGAAGAAAAGAAATTAAGCACAATAACAAACCTTAATGCTTCCAATTATGCCTCTGGCGCCTGTGTCTGCAAGTATGCGATCAGAGAGAAACGAACAGGATGGTGAAGAAAATGAAGAAGAAGATGAACGAAAAGAAAAACCTTATATGGAATTCCTTCACAACTGTTACAATTTCTGAAGTTAGACTTAACTCTAAACAGAATTAGTGACTAAAACTAACCTAGCTGCCTGCCTACTCCCCTCTTCTACTGTATTATGTGTTTGGCTGCCAAGAAAAGGAAAGAAAATGACTATTTATTAAAAGAAATATATAAAATAAAATAATAATAAAAAGACCCACGTATAGCCGGGCGGCTATACTAATGATTGAAAGAAATTAAAACTCCGCGTATCGCCGGACGGCTATACTATTTATTAAAAGAAATTAAATAATGGACCGGGTATACCTGCGCGGCTATACTCGGTAAATATATTATATTTACGAAGTATAGCCGCGCGGCTATACTATTGATTAAAATAAATTTAAAAAGGCCCAAAGTATAGCCGTGCGGCTATACTATTTATGAAAAAAAATTAAAGGAAACCCGAGTATAGCCGCGCGGCTATACCCTTTAAATATATATTATATTTACAAAGTTTAGCCGCGCGGCTATACTATTTTAAAAAAAATTCAAAAAAGGACCTGAGTATAGACGCGCGGCTATACCATTAATTAAAAGAAATTAAAAAAAGAGCCTCTTTATGGGCAGGAACTTTATTCTCGCATACATAGCTGGTTCGACTGCTGTAGCTGATGTTGATTCCGGCCTCCAAGACCGAGATGCTCTAGGTAAGCAATTCCGTGTTAATCTACAGGCTGCGCAAGATCGTATGCGTGTGTATGCTAATAAGAACCGGACATAACGCGAATTTGCAATTGGAGATTGGGTTTATTTGCGTCTTCAGCCATATCACCAAACCACCGTTGAGCACCGCGTCACAAGTTGTCCCCGCGCAACTATGGCCCTTATCAGATTCTTGAGAGAATTGGTCCAGTAGGTGGCTTCTTTATGAAGAGTTTTGAGTGCAAAAATTTGACAAGAAATAATTGGGTGATAGATCTATAAATTCCCAGTGACTTCCAGCCGTGCCTAGCAACATCCGTCATCATTTTGAGCCGTTACCAACTGTGATGGTCGTTCAGATTCTGAATGTTGCAAGAAACATCCTCAACTTGAACAACTTTATCATCATTTTGATTCTCTTGATTTCTGTAACAGATAATTCAGAATCTTCTGGATGATGTTTTGCTTGTACTCACATTTCATTTTAATTTACTTTTTCTCCACAAAATTGGTTAATTCAAGCGTCTATTTCCATTGCATAGTGATCTTACATTTAACAGTAGATTGAATAAGCATTTTATTTTAAATTCTTCACTTACACACATCACAAGCCTTGTAAAGAAATTAACACTTGTAGGAAGCTTTTTAACCTTGAAATAGCTACTGCTAAATAAGTAACTCATGACTGGAGAAATCCTTCCCATTTTTGTCGGAGTTGCTCTTTGGAGACCTGAAAGTGCTGGGATCAGCATCAGTAAGCATCTTGATAACGTCCCGCATTGTAGGGCGCAAGGATGGTAGCTTGGTAGTACAAAGAACGGCAACCTTCAAGACCTTGATCATGTCATCCAGGACAGATTCATTTGCCACTTTATCATCTAGAATTTTAACAACATTTTCACGGTCACTGAGGTTAGTCGAAACCCAGTAAACAATATCTTTTCCTTCCCCGTAGTCCTCTTCGATCGGTCTCCTACCAGTTACTAGCTCCAGCAGCACAACACCGAAGCTATATACATCGCATTTTTCAGTGACTTTAGGAGTATATGCCAGCTCTGCAAGGGAAACCAGTTAAAAAATTTGAATACAAATTCGTAGAAACAATTTTAAACGCAGAAGGACGTACAGGGGATTTTGACAGACATCTAACCAACTGGTAAGAAAGGAAACAACAAGTCATGGATTTCTTACAGATACTAATTAGAATGCAAAACTACATATGATGTCTTGTTTCCAAAAGTCTACTGTTAGGCATCCAAATCTCTGAATCTAAATGCAAAACTATTTATTACTTGAAATTCTGAGAACTAAATTAGTATCTGCTTACTTAATAATTTGATAGCTCTGCATTGCTCCTGAAGAAGAATTCATGTTTAAAGCATGAATGGAGGCTTAGACACACGAGTACGTGAATGTAAAGTGTTACCAACCAGATGATACCAAGGAAATGTTTTAAGAGGACAACAATAAAACTCCAATATTTGGAATTTAAATTCCTAGATTTTACTCAAAAGTAAAGACATTAAGAGATTAGTATCTGTAAACATTATACAACAATGAGGATAAGCAAGATCATGAAAATTGTATGTGCTACTGCTGGCAGCTCCAGGAGTGGTGTTCATGATTATCTACAGATCTTTCATTCTTGAACTATAGGGGACCTAATTAATCAAAATGAAAACTCTTTTACAGTGGTGAGTGTACGACAAAGATTATATTGCTATGTTTGAAGCTCAACTTGATACAGGGACAAATCTGAAAGTGAATTGGTTGAAAATCTTTACTCTAAGCACAAGATTGTGAGATAAAAATCTTAAGTGAATTACAGATAGAAAAAAGAAAGCAACATGCAGATCTTTTGAGCAGATCAAAATTCTAGAGCTGTAAAAAAATGTCACAAAAAGGACTAGCTTCAAGAATACCAAAGCTAAATGACATTACAAATTAGTAGTTTCAAATAATAACAAATTAATATATAATAATCACGTGAATTAATGATGTTAATAAGAAACAGGATATGCTTTATATGTTTGAAACTTACCAGGAGCAATATACCCATGCGTGCCAGCCAAGGAGCTGTAATCAGAACCCTTCTGAGAGTTCTCTGCAATCTTTGCAACCCCAAAATCAGCAACTTTCGGCTCATAATCGTTATCGAGCAGAATATTGGTTGATTTTATATCTCTATGAATTATAGGTGGTGAACAATCATGGTGCAGATAAGAAATCCCCCTAGCTGCTCCCAAAGCAATCTTATACCTCTGGTACCAATCCAATTCTGGCTGCCCACCTTTAATCTGTCTGTGAAGAGCTTCAAACAAATTACCATTTGGCATGTACTCAAACACCAGAAGACTGGATCCTCCCTTCACTAAACAAGCATAAAGCTTCAATATATTTCTGTGCCTGATCTTTCCCAAAATGTCCATCTCTGCAGTCAAAAGCTTCATGCCATCTGCTTTCCACAGTTGCTTTACAGCTACTGTACCGCCACCTTTCTTCAAATCTATGCGATACACTCTCCCTGTACTGCCACTCCCAATCAAATTTTCTTCTTCCAGAGCACATATTTCATCTGCATCTATTTCCAATTGGTGAAAAGATGCAAGTTTCCATTTGGGATCTATTTCCTTCCCCCCTTCCAAATCATTTTCTCTGTCAGCCTCACCAAGCTTGAAGTTCTTGTAACTGACCAGCAGCAATCCAGCTAAAATAGCAACCAATGCAGATGCTATAACGGAGAATAAAGCCAGTTTATTTTCAAGCACCTTTTTCTGACTAGGCTTCTTAGTGCAAATATTCATCCCAGAATTCGTACGGCTTCTGGAATATTGGTCTACGCAGAGTCCCTTGTTTCCATTGAAGGCTTTGTCTCCTCCCATGGTCAGAAGATCAGACGGTACTCTTCCAGATAACTGATTGCCTGACAAATCTATAGAACTTAGCTTCAATTTCACCAAATTTTCTGGAATCGAACCTGTGAGTTTATTTTCCGACAGATTTAGAGAGTTCAAAGAGCTTATCAGTGAAAATGTACTGGGGATATTACCAGTTAAAGAATTCCAAGCAAGATTCATGTCCACCAACCTAACACAATTTCCCAGTTCTGATGGTATTGGTCCTGTCAAAGAATTTTGTTCAAGATGCAATGATGACAGCTGCTTTAGCGCACCAATTTCAGAAGGTATGTCACCAGAGAAGTTGTTATTACTCAAATAGAGCCTCTCCAAGGTAGACAGCTTCCCAAGTTCCAGTGGAAGATTACCTGAAAATCTGTTGTTCTGCAATATCAACTGATTCAAGCTGGTTGAAAACCCAATGCTAGGGGATACCCCTCCGCTAAAGTCGTTATCACTAAAATCGACAATTTTCGCTTTCGGAAGTGACCAAACTTCAGTTGGAATTTTCCCAGACAAACGATTCTGATTGACTCTGAATCTCTCTAGAGATTTACAGTGAGCATAAGAATCTGGCAGCTCCCCAGAAAAATTGTTGTCCAAAGCAAGCAAAAATTGTAACTTGCCTTGTTCACAAAGAAACTTTGGGAAACCACCTGAAAACAGATTTTCGGATATGTCAATGCTTGCCAAAGGTGAGAATCTGCCAAAATTTGTGGGAAATTCCCCAGAAAATCTGTTTCCATAAATTGAGACTGCAGAAAGGTGTTCCATATCTCCAAACCCAGCTGGAAATTCCCCAGAGAAATTGTTTCCGTATAACTGAAAAACCACTAAATTCTTCAGATTTCCTATCACCGAAGGCAGTTTCCCATAAAATTTGTTTGAAGAGATATCGAATTCCCGCAGAAGGGCGAGATTAGCAAGCTCCGGTGGGATTTCTCCAGTCAAATTGTTATAAAAAAGTTCAATCTTATGGAGATTTTGTAGCTTGGAAATCGACTTAGAGAGCTTCCCAGAGAGCTTGTTTTTCGACATACCCAACGTCTGCAATGCCTTCATTTCATAAACAGATTCCGGAATCTCTCCTCTCAACTGGGAAGCCACCAGATACAGCCAAGTCAAGTTCTTCAAGTTTCCAAGCCCCTCAGGAATCTCACCTTCATCAAAGTCATTTTCCCCAAGGCCCAGAGAAACCAACCCTGTCAGATTCGTCACCCAAGATGGGAACGCCGCGGAGAAGGAGTTTGCTGAAAGATCAAGAATTTTCAAGTTTGCAAGTGCAGAAAGATCTGGGATTCTTCCCATCATTTTATTGCCGGTGATATTTAATACTCTAAGGTTGCCACAACGAGTGAGTTGTGCCGGAAGCCTTCCTGTAATGTTGTTCAAAGGCAGCGAAAGCGTGGTGAGGCTGTCCAGCACACCAATGGAGGGTGAAATCTCACCAGAGAGGTTCTTGTTGTCAAGAGAAATTCCATTGACTCTCCCCGATTCGCAAGTAACTCCGAAGAAACCGCAAGGCGACTCCGCTGTCTCATTCCAGGAATCAAGAAAGCTCAAAGGGTCTTTGAGCTGCCCTTTGAAATCAAGGAGGGCCTCAGTTTCAAACTTTAGAGCCATACAAGGCGGGAAAAGCAAAGAGAGGAAAATGGTCAACTTGAAAGCCGCTAGCAAAAACTGGAGGGAAGAAAGTAGGACTTGGGTGGCCATTGCAGAAAATAGCAGGGGCAAAACGGACAATTGGAGAAAATAGGGAATCTTGTGCAAATCTAGCTTAATGGATCCACAACCACCCCATTATTGCTAGTAGATGGACTTGATGGTGGGTGGACTGATCATCCTGGAAACAGCTGATCACAAAACGCCCATAAATCATTGTCTGCGACACTTAGCTTTTAATTTAAACCACAAATACTATGATATATACGAATAAAACAAATAAATAAATAAATAAAAGCTTTACAGTTACAATTAATATAATAAGCAATTCTTAAGACTAAGGGTGACGTTAAAACGTCAATTTTGTCTGTAGCTGTGGATTGCTAATAATTGTCTTTTGTTAGTGTGTAAAGAGAAGAAGATATTTATCCTTTGAAGTCACTCATTAATCTATTTGGGTTTTATATTGCCTACTAAGCAAAGAAAAATAAAACTAATATTAATTATATTTTTGCAAATTCCAACAAAAATTCAGATTTTTTTTTTGTTTTTTTTTTTTTTCCATACCTAAAACATTCATTGTTTTTGTTGATGGAATGATGAAGGCAAGTAGAAATTCTCAGAAAAGTCTGGGAATGAAGAAATACAACAGAAATCAATATCAATTCATAGTTGAAAGAGGTGAGAGAGAAGATTAAGTACCTGAGTGGAAGTGAGAGATTTTCATGAACTGTGAAGTGGGCAATGAATGGCTCAGAAATCCCATCTCTCATGAAGAAGAGCAGCTTAGTTTGCTGGATGGATGGTCTTTGTGACAAAATCTTACAGAATTAAGAAGAAAGTGAACTCTGTTTTGCTTTCCCTTGCTTTGGTTTGCTGCTGAGCTATTCAACTGCATGTACACTTGAAAGAAACCCACATGTTTCTTTATGGGCTGAGACTGAGAGCTAACCACCCATCACTCGGTTGATTAAGAGCCTAAATATGAAAATGACAACAGAAAAAGAAAAACTACCCAAGAAATGGAAAAGAAAAAGAAGTAAAAAAGCAGAGTATATAGGAAGGAAGAAGAGAGGTTGAGAGCAGAGACAAAAGTGCTCCCCTCAAGCTCACCACTCCGTAAATTAAGAGACTCAATAAGAAAATGAAGATGAAAAAGAAAAAATACCTACCCAAGAAAGGAAAGTGAAAAGGAAGTAAGTAAAAAAAGCAGAGGATATAGGAAGAAAGAAGGAAGAAGAGAGATTGGGAGCAGAGACAAAAGTGCTTTACGAGCAAGATTTTGGAAATTAGTGGCCTCCTCGAAAACAGCGAAAGAGTAGGGAAAGAATTATTGGTGTATGATGATGGATGATGGGATGTGCATGATGATGGCGTTTGCAATCAAAATTCCAATATCATCATAAGATTGATGCGTTTATGGGAGAGAAGGGGGTGAGTCGTATGCAGTCAAGAAAACCAAAGACAAAGAAGAGACGTGTTGAACAGTGTTGGTGACTGTTCTTTGGGTCCATCACCCATGTCAATGTGTGGATGTGGGACAAAAGAAAATTAGTGAAAGGAACACAGCCGTACGGTTGGTTGTGATGGAGGATGAGTTTTTTCCTAGATACAACACAAAGTGAAAGTTAAAGAAAACTACCATGATCTAAATAATGAGTTTGTTCTTCCTGTCTTGTAATGCTTGTGTCTACTGGTTTATGTTTTTTAGAGTTTCTGTATTGCAAGCACTTTCATTTGGGCCTGTATACTTATGTATGTATTCTGTGTTTTTTGCCCTGCTTTCAACCAATCCTACTGTTTTGTTATAAATAAATAAATAAAACTCTATTATAATTATTTTTTTGAAGAGTTTATGGTTAACTATGTAAAACCTTTCAAATTTTAAATGTTAATTATGTAAGATCCTACAAAACTCATACACAACACAACACCGTGAGTACAACTGTTAAACAGAGACATGACAAGTGTGGGTTTCATTTTTCTACTAACGTGGGCAATGGCAATTTCACGAATTTTTATTCCGGGAAGTCGACATGTAAAAGCTCACAAATTTTCTTTTTAAACAAAAAAGATCAGTAAAAATGAAACAATAATATTACCATTCATAATTCATAAAAAAAATAATAATAACATTACAAACTACACTTGTCCATAATAAGTTCTCGTAGTCTAAAATACTGCATTATAATCTCATTATCAGTATAAGTAAAAACATATTTCTCAATATAAAGAACCAAACTATAAGAACGGCTCATGAGTACCTCGTCACAGGACAACTAATAGATAAGGCTGATGTTTATGCATTTGGTGTGATGGTTCTTGACATTGTACACGGCAAGAAGTAAAGGAAATCTTTATAAAAACATGAGTTTAATTTAAGAAGAAAATGCGATGAGCTCCTTTACGTATGCGCTTTCATGCATAAGCAACTCCCCTAAGTACAATTCAAGAAGAAATATGGTGAATTCCAAGACTTAACACCGGCGCCTTTGAAGAATGTCTCGTCAAAAGTCCCCATCAATAGAAAATTAGCTCTTTTGTATCCACGTGCAAGCATAAACTTGATATAGTGTTGGAACTCTCGAATGTGAAGCTCAATAGGTTGCTCCTTATTAGGTTATCTCTAATCATACTGCGGCTAAACTTA
This sequence comes from Prunus persica, assembly GCF_000346465.2. Lineage (NCBI taxonomy): Eukaryota > Viridiplantae > Streptophyta > Magnoliopsida > Rosales > Rosaceae > Prunus > Prunus persica. The sequence continues at coordinate 45,426,157 of NC_034009.1, read as the reverse complement.
AATATAACTATTCATGTATTTTTAAGACTTCAATTTTTTTTTCCTCCAACATTCCAAACTCATAATTTGAGTCCGCAATTTTATTAAATTGTTTAAAAATAATTAAGGGTAATGATTTTTCCACTCCAATTTATCCACTTACACTCTTTTTTTAGTTATAAAATGAAGTGCAAGTGAATAAAATTGGAGTGGGGAAATCACCACTCATAATTAATCCTTAATTTTATTTTTTTGTCATTAATTTTTCTTGACATTATTTTTTTTAAACATTCGTGAATTAATTTTCTAAACATTTTAATCTAAAAAAATTGAAATTCCATAAACATAACATTTTGTTTGGCTTAAAATGAGAATGATTGTAGAGTTTGAGAGTGGGATCTCATTTAGATAAATTAAAAATATTATTTTAACCATTTGATTTTAATTTTGACTTCTTTTTCTCGCTAAAATCAAGTTGAAAAAAATCTGTTCTGTTTATATCTATTTGAGAAAGCTTGAAAAATCATAAAAAGTTGGTTCCCATTGCTTGACACGTGGCCAGCTTTTAAAGGCTCCAAAAGATTATATAAATAATTTTTTTTATAAAAAAAAAAAGTAAAAAAAAGATGCATAATTGGATTTTAAAGGGAGCTGTTGGATTCCAACGTCCCTTTGATGTGAGCCTTCCACGTGTCCAGCAAGTTGGCTTTGTCCTGCCATTCCTTCACATGATGCGCAAGTTGGCTTCGACTTAGGGCCCACAGAAATTCCACTCGGACTAGAAAGTTGGGCCAAATTCCACCCAAAATTTCAGTTTGACCCAAACTACCACCCTTCCTTATACATGGTTGGAGAAGGTTTTTGGGGCTATAATCCTAAAATTTGGGTTTGACCCTCATGGTTGGAGATGGCCTTAGGGGCATGTTTAGTAGGCCTCACCGGACTGGACTGGATTAATTAGCACTTAAAACCCATGTTTGGTAAAAAGAAGGACTAACTTAGATGAGATTTATATAGTCCAACAGTACAAAAAAGGCCTCACTCGCTTGTCCAATCTTGCGAGCCTGAAACTTGGTTCACAGAATAGAGAGCTCGCTAAACATAACACACAAGTCCAAGCCAACGTCTCTCTCTCTCTCTCTCTCTCTCTCTCTCTCTCTCTCTCTCTTTTCCTTCAACGTCGACTTTGCTCTTCTTCGAAGTTGTACCCAGGCAATTTTTTTAGTCTCTCCCTTTACATACCTCCCTTCACTTTGTCTGCAAAACCTTGTAGCTCTCCACTCTCATTATCTTCCAATTCCCTTTCATCTTTAACTCAGAAAATGAAAATGGAGATGCCTAGAAGATGCCTAGTTTGAGAGCAGCAGTGGGTCTTCTTCTCAAGGCAGTCTCCAACAAGAACAACCAAGGGCGGATTTACACTTGGGTTGGAGTGGAATCCAGCCCAGTGCTGAATTTTTTATTTTTTTATATTTAAAAGTTTTTTTGTGTGTGTGTGTAATTTTAATAGTCTAGCCCTCTATTTAAAATAAGCCCAACTCTCTATGTAGAAATGAGCCCATTCTTAAAGCATATGGGAAATAGTAAACATGCAATCCATAACCTATATAAATTTGATTAGAAGCAAACCTCAGAAATTTTCTTCTAGCCACCCAAAACGCCATATTTGAACCTTCAGAGCCTATAATAAATAGCTCTCCCCCTCTAAAAAATTGTACCAACCTATCTTCAGTTGGTTCATCAATCTTGGTAAGTTTTTCTCCTTTTTTTTTTTTTAATACTCAATTTTTAATTTTAATTGTTGTTGTTGTTAAGTTTTTATGATTTAGGGTTCGGGTGAAAACTTTTTGGGATTGTTATATATGTTTTATTTTTGCAACTTAAATTATTAATTAGTATATATGATTTTTCGTGTCTAGTATTTCTTGTTAGGATATCATGTCAGATGATGATAATAGACCAACAAAGAGAGCAAAAACTATTCTTCAAAAAAAAAAAGAGTAACGATAACAAAGATACACACACCTTCTGCATATAATGTTGATACTTCAATTCCTGAGGAACTTTCTCAACTCAGATCTTAAGTAGTTGAACAATGTGTTTGATTTGGTATTTATTTATATTTTGTACTTCTTTGTGTTATATTTGCTCGTAATGTGGCCTTGTTTGATTTATAAAATTTTATTCACATTTTTGTTTCATAAGAAAAAAAGAAAAAGAAAAAAGTCTTATAATATATCTCCTGTAAAAATAAAATAAAAATAAAAATAGCCCAGTCCTATTAAAATTCCTGGGTCCACCATTGAGAACAACGCTTGTTATCCATTTTACTGCAGCAGTGGGCATTAGAAGATGTCTTTCAGTTGCTTCCGTTGATCGGAGCCGAGCGTGGCCACCATTCTGGTTATGGCCAAAGAAGAAGAAAGGGATCAATAAGATCCCAATTGTGTTTTGGGCATTTTGGTATTTTTTTAATTTTAATTTTGTGGTGTGGTAATTGGTTTGTGAAAAGTTGTGGTGTGGGGCTAATTGGGTTTATTTTGTTTTTCTCTTTGAAAATTTGGAAAGGAATACAGAGAGAGAGAGAGAGAGAGAGAGAGAGAGAGAGAGAGAGAGAGAGAGAGGAAGGCAGATACGGGAAAGAAAGGTAGGTCCGTACTTAATCCAGCTTGGCCAATCTGAACTAATCCAAGATAGTCCCAGAACTTAGTCCAGTCCATGACAGTCCGCCGTACCAAACGACCCCTAAGAGTGTGAGATGGATACTTGAATTCTTCATCCGGACCTATCCTGATTTGGATTCCTGTTATTGCTTCACTGACATAGCTTCTAAAGTATCTTTAAAATTTATCTTTTTATTATTATTATTAATATAAATTAAATAAAATTAACTCCTCAATAAAGATCACAGGACGCAACCATCCACTCTTAATCCCAAAGGATAAAGGACCTAAACTTCTTAGAGCCCCCCGCCCCTCCTCATATATATATATATATATATATGATGGGGGACAAGAACCAAAAGCTCGCATAAAAATATAGTAGCCAGAAAGCGCTAACGTCAGAACCAGTAATAATAACTCAAAAGAGCACATGAACAAAAATAAATAATGAAGAAAGCAATCAAAACCTATAGTAAGGTCGAGAAGAAAGGTTATGAAAAAAGAAAAAAAAAAAAACTGAAGTTGCAGAAGGGTGAGAAGAGTCCTACTAAAATATTTCGAAATGATCGATGTCGAAATTAGCTAAACAATCATTGCAGTAGCACTCCAAGTTCCAACAACAGTGGAATAGAGTACAACAATGTAATAACACTACAACGACAGTGCTACAACGACGCATGATTTTCAATGTTATTCGGCATGAAAGTGAATGAGCATGGTTTATAGTCTAATTGATGACGAAGATTAGGCCTAGCTGAGACGAAAGTGAGCTTTATCATACAATTTCCAGCAGTGGTTTCTGTCTCTCATAGTCATTTTGTGAGATTTATAATCAATGAATAAAAATAAATCCCACGGTGCTCCACATCTAAAATGAAGAATGCCAATAAAAGCCACAACCAAATATTTTTGCTCCAAGTTGTGGAAAAAAGCACCACAACCTTTTACTCAATAAATTAACAGCCCGAATTCAGGTGAGAAACAATATCATCCATATATAGAAAAATTAGTGTTGCAAGCAATGACAACCAACATTTTTCTTTTCCAACAAACTGTGGGGCATCAGTTTACACAAATGGGTTATTGTTCATCTTGCTTCTCTTTGGTGACATTGCTACAGCTTTTATTGTATTGCAACAATGCCATGTTCTGTGTATGCGATACTGCAAATCGCCGGAGGAAGATTTCATTTCAATTTTCCATTTAAATCTTTCCTTCACTAGAACAATTTTCCTATATCTTACATAGCCTCAAATAAAACTCGATGCTCCAACAGTTCTGATAAAACACTCCTCATTTTATCAACTGAGACAGGTTTCAGTATAACTCCATCCATACCAACCCTCATGCAGTTCTCCTTTGTCATCTTGTCTATATTTCCAGTAAGTGCTACTAATACTGGCCGTTCATGACGTTTTGTAAACTTTTCATGTATCCGGACAGCAAGTTCGTAACCATCAATTCCAGGCATGCACACATCCATAAACACCACCTTGTGCTCTTGAGAAATAACGTGCAAGAACTCATCAATTGAGCTTACAGTTGTTACATCACATCCCAGGTGCACAAGGAGTCCCTTAGTCACTGACCTGCTGACCCTAACCATTGAAAAGAAAAGAAGAAAAATTACAGCACTCAGACAATACATATTCCAAAACCATAATTACAATATAGTTCAATGAACTCAAATACGACTAAAAATTTCCAGAGTTTCACACCATTCTTCAATTACTATATCTGACAATATATATTGCTTGTCTTAATTTCAATATATGTGAAGACTTGCTCATAACTAAGCTCAACAAAGGTCTGAAGGGCATGCAAAAGGGAATATAGAGAGAACTGCAAATTCACCCTCTCAAAAGTTAATCTATCCAAAAAGAGCATTAAGGTTAAGCTATACTTCAGAAGAATGGATGGGTCACCAGAAAACTGTGACAGGAAATTCTGGACATTAGGTAACTCTGGCTTTAGGACATTCAAGGCTCGTTTGGGAGTGCTTTTGAAAATGCTAAAAGCGCTTCTAAATGGGTAAAAGCACTTCCGTCCGTTCATAACGATGTTTGGCAAAAATGGTAAAAGTGCTTTGGGTTAGTTTCAAAAGCACTTGGAGTGGTTTTTCAAGAAGCACATGAGAGTTACTTCTTCTTAGAAGTGCTGCTGGGCAAAAACACTTGGCTCCCTTTAATGAAAATTTAAAATGTGGCAAATAACCAACCCCACCTCTTTTTTTCTTGAAATGCAAAAATACCCTTCTTTGTTCTATCTCTCCCAGACTCCGACATCTTCTTTCTATCTCTCACCCTCGGCATTTCTCTCTCCGTTGGCTAAAACCTGGATTACCTTTCTATGGGATTAAGTTTTTTTTTTTTTTTTTTTTTTTGTTTTGTTTTTGTTTTTGTTGATACAACGATAGGCTAGGGGAAGGGGCTCAAGCACCAATGTGCACATATGGGGTTTCGAACGGGGGTGCCATGGGGGAAAGGGGGAAGTCACCACCACTGCGGTAGAACCCATTGGCTAAGGGCTTTTAGTAATATTTTGGATAAAGAAGGAGAAGTAGAAGATCTGGCCATGGCCACCGTTGCTCCTCTGGCAGATTGTATCCTAATGATTTTATAAGTCTGGGTATAATTTGTTTTTGGTTTTCCTTATCTCAATTGGCCCCTGTTCTATGATTTCTTTTTGGATCACACTGGATCTTCTCTGCCTTTGTTGTTATTGTTCCATGGTTTGGGTTTTCTCTTTTTTTTTTTTTTTTTTTTGGTTTTAGTTCGTATGCCTGGACTTTGATAATTTCCTTTTGTTTTGGTTCATAAGTAAAGTTTGTTGTGGTCTTCATTGAATTGACGGTTTATATTAGGTGATTTTCATGAATTGTTCATAACTTGTAGTGATTGAAATTGACTAATGGATTTTTATTTTCATGTAAAATTCAAACTATTTCCATTGCTTCAGGGCCTAGATTCATGTGTTGTTTTTGTTTGTTGATTGTATATGGCTATTACAGATGTGCAGTATAACAGATTCTTTCAGTTAAAATTTGATTGATTTCACAAAAGTATGTATTTCTTTCAGTATGTATTTCTTTCACCATTTGCTTTCTTTAGAAGCAGCAGATTTGCTACACAAGTTGTCATAGAGTCTGGAAATTCCTGAGCCAACCAAGAAGGTTCTATACATTTCAATCTGCTAACTGTTTGGGAATCAAAGAAACTATGATTATTTGCTGAACTAAAGTGGAACTTGAAAATGCATTCTCAAATTGCATGTTGAAAGATTCAAGTATTTATCTTATATGTGGTTCTACTATGATAACGTCTTATGATAATGTCTTATGATAATTTGGTACTCTAATATAAAATAATCTTACAAGCACTTTTTATTTTAGCAACCAAACACTCAACAAAATATCAAAAGCACTTCTACAAAGTATAAAAGCACTTCTATATGTGACAACCAAACAACAAATTGCTTCTTTCTAGAAGCTATATTGGCATAAGTGCTACTGGCATAAGCATTTCGGGAAGAAGCACTCCCAAACGAGCCCTCAGTACTATAGAGTTCATGGTAGGATAACCTTGGACAAACCCACAGAAGTGGTTGAGTCGTGATTGGGAATTAAATTAAAGAAGAAAAACAAGGCATTAGACCTTGAATTGCATAAACATCACCAATAGCTAAAACTGCATCTTCTATAAGATGTAAAGCCTGTTCATTTACAAGGGTTACACCAATATATGCAAGCTTCTACTCCGTTGATGACATCGACTATCGATTCAGACATTATGAAACAACAAACTACTAAATACCAAATTAATGCACCCACTAAGTCCAGGTCTATCATTTCCCAAGTCCAATCTGTTACATCTCCCAGAAAGATAAGAATAGAGTAAATCATACCCAATTTAGCTTGATTATAGCCTCATACCCTTCGGAAAATAAATATTGCAAGAGGGCTGCATCTAAAAATCAAGAGAGTAGTAAAGTTGCTATGTTACTGACCCGTTATCATCCATGACAAGGACTTTCAACCCTGGAAAGTTCGTTTGTACATGATTTGCTTGCACCTTAGTCACAAAAGGCAGCTTAGATTCATTTGAACGCTCTGCAAATCCAAGTTTCACAATGAAAATGGCAGTGCATCCCTTTCCAGGACCTTCACTTTCAATCCAAATATGCCCCTCCATAAGATTTACAAACCTGATCACATCATACAAAACAAATTGCATTACAACTGCGTCTTTATTGAAATATCTCTTAGAAATATTGATTCAAACTCTACAAACCTTGAAATGCTTAAAAAGTGGGTATAATAGCTAATACACGCTCAATTCACAGTTTTCCTTTTCGCATTCTTTTTTCCGGGGAAACTATAACTGTAAGCCCTGTATTTTGGGCCACTTTTCGATTTGGGCCCTATAGTTTATTTTTTGCAATCAAATCCCTATAGTTTGTTAATGCTAGCAATAAAAAATAAATCAGATTTTCTAATGTCACACTCATGGAATCTTCACACGATGCTCACAAAGCTCATGTGTGGGGTTATGATGGTAATTTGTGTGTGTCTTTCACAGCTCAATAACAGTCCCTCAGCAATTTGGGTGTAGTGAATTGAGGACCAAAAAAGAAAATGAGCTGGACTATAGGACCAAAACTATAAGTCCCCCTTTATGTTTTGTGGTTTGATTGGACTTTAGAACTCAATCAAACTGGAATATGATAAAACACAAAAGTACCTCTTACAAATTGCAAGGCCAAGTCCACTACCACCAGAATTTCGAGTAGCTAATGACTGAGTTTGGGCAAATTTGGTAAATAGCTTTGGAATATCCTGCGGATTTATTCCTGATCCTGAATCTTTTACCTACAGCGGTAAAAGAGAATGTAAACACAATACTAACTTCAAATCAACAGAATAGTCTTCCAAAGAAGGAATGATTTCAATCAAGCATTTGAAAAAACAAACCTGTACACGCAGATAAAAGTGATTATCGCTTTGCGCCGGAAAAAACTCAGGAGCACGGAAATCTCTTAAGGATTCTGATTTTGCAACAAAAGCTGTGATTGAGATGCTCCCTTCTTTGGAGAACTTAACAGCATTCCCAACAACATTTAGAACAATTTGCATGAGGCGCTTTTCGTCACCTACGGCTTGCACTGGCAAATCTGCGGCTAAATTTAATGAAACCGATAGCTTTTTGACAGATGCAACAGGCTTAATCAAATTATGAACCTGCAATTGAAAACCACAGATCTAACTGAAGCAAACTGCTAAAGAAATTAATGCAATGCTTCAATGAAATCTAAATTAACTTATGTGCCAGAAACACGTAATCCAACCTCTCTGAATACAGAGTGGAGGTTAAAAGTTGCTATCTCAAGCTGAAGGCTGCCATCTTCAAGCCTTGAAAGATCCAATACATCATTTATGAGGGTAGCCAAAAGGTGACTACTCTTTAAGATTGTTTCCACCATCAGGCGCTGCTCAGGTGTCAACTCAGTTTCCTGCAGCAAGGAAGAAAGGGCAATAATTGCATGCATGGGAGTTCTCATCTCATGGTTCATAACAGCCAAGAAATCATTGCGAGCACGAATTGCAGTTTCCGCTTCCCTCCTGGCCAGATCAAGTGCAATATTTTGCTCCATAAGGAGATCCCTTGCCCTCATTGACTCTTCTAATATTGCAGCATGTGACAGAGCAACTGCCACCTGAATCAACAACTCAACAGTAAGAGTAAATAAATTATTGCTTCTTTATATTATAATTAATAAAACAATACATTATTACGGCAAGCAATAAACAGGTAAAGGACATCCTCACATAAGAAATATGTCATTATTTATTTATTTATTTTTGAAAAGGAGAAACTTTATTTCATAGCAAACCATACAGAAAAGTGGGCAGGTAATCCACCAATAACAAAAAGAAACAGGAAAGCTAGTACAGAGATCTACAACTATGAGAAGAAACCAATCCTAATCAAGACACTGCAGCCTTCCAATCAAGCAAAATGTTTGAAAGGGATGTATTCCTAAAGAGAGGAGAAACAGAAGCCCATAGCGCTGCCCAATACTTTGCCTTTTTTCCCCTACATTTATAACTTGCTTTTCTATGTTTAATTACCTTTCTTCTATATTACAACAATATTTCTCAAAAATGGAATTCATTTCCCAGGTTCATCTTTGCAACAATTAACTACAAATTATATCATAGTTTCCTGAGATTTGATGCAACTTCATGCTAAACAAAAGGTTACTGTCTAAGGATTAGCTGAACGAGCTTCCAACCTTACGAAATAGGATCTTCACTTGGTTAGGGTTGACCCTAGGGCAAATCTTAACCTCAATCCATGCATTATCACCCATGCACCAGACCAGAAGCTTCTATGTGAGAAAACTTTATAACAACAAATGAATCTTCTATTAAATCAGCACTAAAACTTCCCTAACAACTTCTTAGTTCTGGTGACACCTCAAGCATCAAGTCCGACTTCACAGTACCAGATGCCAATACTATCCTTGATAACTCCGTTAGTACCTGTTTCTATTTTTCACCTAAAATTTCTTATGTTGCCGCTAATTTTCTACACATCGCATATTTCCGCATGAAACATACAACCACTTAATAGGATTTGGATTCCAAATCAGAAAGTATTGAAACTAAACTAAAACTCTAAGAAACCAGAACAAGGACTAAGTCACATCACATCGAAAAAAATTTATATACACCCCTTGCTCTTAAAACATAACTAAATCAGCAAGAAAAATTAAAATAGAACCTAATAGCAACTCAATTAGCCAATGGAAGCTTCCAATCAGGTCCAAACGTGGGGGAGTCGTCACACATTATGTCAAAAGATACACATTGTGGTTTGTTACCTGATCAGCAACTACTTCAACCAGTTCCAACTCATGGACATGCCATTGCCTTGCACTATCAGAGGGAAGCATCAAGACCATCAAAGCATAGCGTTTCGTTGACAGCTCTGGCCAGTCATTAATTTGGAAGTTAGAGAGATGGAGGAGCGGGACACGAACAGCAACAACCTCCCCTGGCATGTGCTTTCCTGCAAGTGGCCTCATTCTTGCCACTGGAGAATTAGGAGATATTTTTAATGCGCGGTTGCTACTAAATACTTGATTGATCACAGGAAGATGAATGGGTACAGTATATCCTACTGGATTCTGCTGACGTAGTGTATAGGATAGTTGAAGCTCTAAGCCAGTACGTGTCGGCATCCACAAGGCACACTCTTCCAATGCCAAAGTTCTACCTAATTCGACAAGTGTGGTTTTCAGTATAGTATGCCTATCAAGAGTGCTTCTGATCTCATGGGTCAGCATCCTGACATGTCGACCAGTTTCCTCTTGTGTACGAATAAGACCCATTTCTCTATCGAGCTCTGCAGCCTTGTTCTTCAAGAATAGTTCCCTAGTTTTAACACTCAATAAATCAGGAATAATATGTACAAGCATGAGGGCAGTTGCACATGACACCACAGCAGTTAAAACCTTTGCAGTGGTCATTACTATGGCCACAGTTCTTGAATGCATGCTAAAAGTCCATAAGTTGATAAGATGCGTAGCTCCGCACAATACAATGAAAGCACCAAACTGAACAAGGACCCATCTGTATGGAAACACTGCAGATTTCTTGACAAAGTAGATCAACTCCAGGGGGATGGAGAAATAAGCAAGTGCAATAAAGAAATCCGAGATGTACTGATACTTCATCAGCAATTCATCAGCTGGCCATTGTGGCTCAATACAATTGCATGCTTCCATGATAATTGGGCCACTTAAGTTGATATTACTTGGTTTCCTACATTACGAAAACATGTTAGAGCATCAAATAAAAACATAAATAAGCATAAAAATAAAAAATAAACGACCAAAGAAGAAATTCCATTAAAAAACTAAGCACACAATATTACTGATTACTGAAAAAAAAAAATAATTACAACGATCACCAAGCACATTATATAGTCCTATGAGGTTCTACTGTGGCAACAAAGCACCAACTAATATTGCTCATAACCTAGTGCAGCATGACCAAGCACATTGAGGTAGACAAACATTTTACCAATTTACCCAAAAAAATAAAAACTTTAGCAACCAATCGGATATTGGCTAAATATGTCAAAATCAACACATCGGGTGGAAAGATAGGATGAACAAATAAAAAAAACTCCACAATTTCAGGAATTTAATCTGAAATTCACCAAAATTGAACATGAAGAAGAGAAAGAACAAGAAATCCCTCCAACCCCAAACCCTAATCAGAGTTGTAAATTCTTAAAACCTAACCCTAAATTACCCAAATTTTAAGCTAAACCCAGCGAATTAACACCTAAACATAACAATCAAAAGGAATCAAACATAACAGAGCACTCAGAACTCAGTGGAAGAAAATAATAACTGTAGAGCTGAATCACCTCCTTCACTTTCTTCAAACCCTTTTCAGCCACCCTATGTCGTTGAAGCATCTCTACCAAACTATCCATTCAACACAGATCGGCAGCCCAGACAGCCGACCTCAATACATTAGAGGCCTTCTTCTTCCTCTTTAGATTGGCACCCCAACACATCAAAGAAGCTTCTTCTTCTTCCCCTCACCCAGAAGCCTTGACTCCTGAAGAGCTAGCTCGCTCGGTGAGCCTCTCTCTCTCTCGCTCAGCCTATCTCTTATCACTCTATGTCCCCCCGAGAAATCCGAGTCCTCCCTCTCTCTCCCCGAAGTCTCTCTCTATCTGGTAAGGAGTCGTTTTTCAGCAGCTCGAAGCTGACGTGGTTGAAGACCTTTTTCTCGCCTTGTACAAAGTCAAGTGCATTCACCTCTACACAGTTACTTCTCTCTCGAAGTTCAAAAAAGTCAAAAAGTACATGGTAATTTGAAAAGGTTAGGTTGCAACATTCTCTTCAATTTAATTAAGGCAATATAATAAAAAAATATAAAAATATGTAAAAAATATTTATATATTTATTATCTGAACATTTTTAAAGTGGATTTTATTTTTTTAAAATAAAATTAAATGTTTTGAATAGTCAAAGTTAACTTATCATTCATGAATAGAGATAAATTAATTACATCTTTGATGATTGAGTTTGACAAGGTTGTTGAAGAGATTTTTTTATGATGTAGTTCACTTATTTAAGCATCCCAAAATTGTTGAATAGGCTATTGAAGATGTTCTAATCCTAAATATTTAAGTTCTTTTATTTTCAATTTTACACAATATTAAACGGGTATAGTGCAAAAGACAAATTAACTAAAAAGGAGAGGAGATCTCGTTGAGAGCAAATATGAGGTGCTATGTTCAAATCTCAATCTCCAATAATTATATACTCCTGTTTTAAGTGTAATTTATTCTTAGAATTCTAGTGATAAACATCATTTATCTTTGCACCTGATGTCATATCACTTGTATAAAACAAAACAAAAAAAAGTAATTTACTCTATATGTTTATGAGTGCATGATGAATTTTTAAGAGTATCAATAGCATGAGAAGGGCGTTGGCTATTGTTTGTAGTAAAAAGTGGATGCGTTTTATTGGTAGCTCAGTATGATTAATAGTAATACTGAGGGGCGCTTTCGAAGAAGGCATGGTTTATTTACAAAATTGTTGGATAAACTTAGACGTACAGGTATACTTAGACATTTAATGAGTCTAAATAGAATGACTCATTTTAAATTGCAACTTTTTATGTGTATTGAAAAGCTTAATACTATTTTTTTTTAAAACATGAAAAAGCTTAAATATATCACAGATAATCAAATTTTATGCTATAATAAAAAGTAAAGGAATCATATCAATCTCCTCTATAAGATGATATTTATAAGTAATAACTCGAAAACCTAAGCTCTTGTGCCAAGGTAGGTAATATTGGATACAGTACAGAAATACATGCATTCTCCCAAAAATTATTTAGGTACGTAATAATCTTAATTTCATACTAGATACGGTTGTATGCATTTTTCATTTTCACGTGTATCTGCCATATCATTGTCATCCTCGAGCCATGACACTCTATGAGTGGCCATTTAGCATCAGCATCCATGTCAACATCATCCAGATAATCATCTTCTTCATTATTTTCTTGCTATAGCGCATCATCATTGTCATTTTGGTTGGATTCTGATCTATTTTCCTTTGGTTCTGATTGAATTTTTTTTTATCTTTGGAGGCACTTCTGCATCCTTTCCTGTATCAGAATCGGTTTTGGGAGTGATCATTTGATGTGGCAGGAGAATTGAAGATGATCATGTTGCGGTCTTACTATCAGAATTGGATTCTGATTGGGTTTGAGGTTCAGTGGAGCACTCTCCACCACCTAGCCATCGCCCACCATCCATAAACTTTCTTCTCCGACCAAACAGAAGGGAAAATGACCTCATCTCTGTGCCAAAAATTTATCAAGGCACCCATGCCTCCTCCGCGGGTTCATAGCTTCGGCGACCACACCCCTTCCTCGCCGCGCAACCAGCCACATCTGCTAAACAGATAGAGAGACTGAGATAGATAGTGACAGAGAGAGACAAAGACACAGAGAGAGAGGGAGATTGACAGAGATCCGACCCCCATTCCCATCTCCAGCCCCAGCCAACCTTCCTCTCTTTAGATCCGACGAGCCTCACTCTAGATTCGTCGTCTTCGTGTTCGTTGCCAAGGCCACACCATCTCTTCGTCGCCAAGTTCTTCACCCGCTGTAACTCACAAATTTATCTCTATGGAGGTGACGGCTGGGTTCGTCGTCGAAGGTGGGGGGCTATGTTTTATGGAGAGAGAGAGAGAGAGAGAGAGAGGAAGGAGGTGGAGAGAAAGGGAGGGAGCCGCCGGTGGTGGTTGGTTGGTGGTCTGATACTGCGTGGGTAGGGGGTGGGTAGGTATGGTGGATATTGGTTAGGATGGGGGATGGGGTAGTCCTTTTATTATTATTATTTTTAAATTATTTAAGTTTATGTTATTTTAATCATTTATATTATTTATATATTTTGTTTTAAATTTTTTAATTAATTTAAAAAATAAATAATGTTTTTTTATTCCTCTCTATCTTTTTCCTCTTCTTGTTTTCTTCTTCTTTCCTTGGCATAGTTTTCTTCTTCTTTCCCTGGCACGGTTTTTTCTTCTTCTTGCTATTTCCCAAGTTTTCGTCTTCTCTCTTCTCTCTATGTTTCCTTCTCAAGAGTACTTTTTTTTTTCTTGTTTATTCTTAATGGGTTATGTCGGATATTTGCAAATTATAACGGGTCGTGTTTGAGTCTAATATTTGCCACTCATTAACTTAACATGTCGAATCGTGTTAACTCGTTAAGTTAACACACGAAAACAACCCAAAATCCATTATCACGACCCGTTTGTCAGTTGTACTGGAGAGGTGGGCCTGAGTACTGGACTTGTGTTTTTACTTTTTTCTTTTTTGATTGGACATTGTGCTGGGCTCCTCTTTTCATGCCTATTTCCCCTAAGCTTCCTTGCATTTTCCTGACCTTCAATCGTAGCCGTCCAGCAGATCGTGTAGCCAGCAGCCACAGAAAGCGACCCTTGGTTTTGGTTGCTTCCAGAAAATTACCCTCTGTCCACACTGATCTTCCACGCTCTCTTTGCCTCTCTCCGCGTCAATGACGTGTTGGAAGGAACGTAGGGTAGGGACTTTGCTTCTGTTGACTGAAACGTTCGAAGGCCTTGACCTTGACTTTGGGTAGTTCAATTATTTCGAGTCTTTTTTGTTTTAGAAAGATTAGCCTTGTCTTTGTTTATGTCTCGGCTTGGAACAAGTTACTATAATTCGTCATTCATCTGCTGCTCAAGGCCAAACCACTGCCCAGAAAAATAAAAAATAAAAATTATGAGAACTTCTTCTGGTCAAGTCGGATCGGAAGGCAGTATCAATTTGTAGTTAGTCTAATCTGAACCAGTATCAATTAATGGATGCCAGGAAAGCCCATAAAGCCCCCTCTTCTTCCTCACCATCCTCCTCATCAAAACGTTGGAAGTACCAAGTGTTCTTGAGCTTCAGAGGTGAAGACACACGCAAGGGCTTCACAGGCCACCTCCACGAAGCATTATCTGATGCCGGAATCAGCACCTTTCTTGACGACAACGAGCTAGAAAGAGCGGAATTTATAAAAACCCAACTGGAGCGGGCAATCGACGGGTCCATGATCTCCGTAATTGTCTTCTCCAAGAGTTATGCCGATTCCACTTGGTGTCTTGACGAGCTGGTGAAGATCATGGAGTGTAGAGAAAGATTGGGGCAAAAGGTTATTCCATTGTTCTATAATGTTGATGCTTCAGATGTCCGGAAACAAACTGGTAGTTTTGCACTAGCATTTGCGAAACATGAAGCGGGCATCTGTGAAGGTAAACATGAGAAAGAAAAGGTAAAGCGGTGGAGAAATGCTCTCACTCAAGCTGCAGATTTGTGTGGGGAAGATCTTAAAAATGCTGATGGGTAATTACTAATTTCTTGTTCCTTGGATTATCATCTCCTTACTTGACAACCATATGTTTTCTGTCCTTTTTGTTTTTGTTTTTGTTTTTCAAACTATGTTTTAACTATGCATTCTTTCTTATTTGATAATGTTAAATCCCAATCTGAATTGTTAATTATATCTAAATTGTTAACTATGTATAAAAAAAGAAAATAATTTGGTCATTCTAAATTATTAAGTTAGGGATTCAATTTATTGTAGTTTGTTCCACATCGAATGGTTCGTAGTTTAATTGCCAGGTATGAAGCAAAGTTTATCAAGAAAATTCTTCGGGAGGTTAATAAGCAGTTGTACAACACATACCAATTAGACATCGAACACCTTGTTGGAATTACTTCTCGGATGAAGGTTTTGAGTAAACACTTAGATATTGAAAATTCAGGTTCTAAGGATGTTGTTCGCATGATTGGTATTTGGGGGATGGGCGGCATTGGGAAAACAACGCTTGCCAAAGCCATTTATAACAAATTTGTAGGTAGCTTTGAAGGTAGGAGTTTCCTTGCAAATGTGAGGGGAGTAATTGCAAACCAACCCATTACTGGTCTGGTTGGTTTGCAAGAAAAACTTCTAAATGATATCTTGAAAAGCAAGGACCCCATAAAGGTTGATTCTGTTGATGTAGGGATCACTGTGATACAAGAAAGACTTCACTGTAAAAGAGCACTTGTCATAATTGACGATGCAGATGATCTACAACAACTAGAAGCAATAGCTAGAGCTCGTGATTGGTTTGGTCCTGGGAGTAGAATTATTATAACAACAAGAAATAAACATTTGCTAGACCAAGTTGGAGTGGATAGCACATATATGGCTCAGGAAATGGATGAGGAAGAAGCTCTAGAGCTCTTTAGTTGGCATGCCTTCAAAAGAGGTGATCCTGATCAAGAATACCTTCACCTCTCAAAACGTGTAATTCGTTACTGTCAAGGCTTGCCACTAGCACTTCGAGTTGTAGGGTCTTTTTTGATTAAAAGAACCGCATTAGAATGGGAAAGCCAATTGGAGAGATTGGAAAGAAGTCCTCATGAAGCAGTTTCAAAAATACTGAGAATAAGCTTTGACGGGCTACCTGACCGTACATACGGAAATACATTCCTTGATATATCTTGTTTCTTTATTGGAATGGACAAGGACTATGTCACACAAATATTAGATGGATGTGGCTTTTCTGCAACGATAGGAATCCGTGTCCTCATTGAACGGGGCCTTGTAACTGTTAGTGAGCAAAACAAGCTGATGATGCATGATTTGCTTCGAGACATGGGAAGAGAGATCGTTTATGAAAATGCCCACGGTCGCCCTGAAAAATTTAGTAGATTGTGGAAATGTGAAGACATAATAAATGTATTGAGCGATGAATCTGTAAGTACTTTCCCAATAAAGTTTTTAGAATGCATCATGCAAGAGAAGCATATGTATCCTGTGTCTATAATAAATTAAAATGTCCTCTTCCATTTCTTTTTTGTTTTGTTTTGTTCAAACGATAGTCTAAACCAAAGTAAAAGAGGGGATTCTCACACATCCACACTACCAAAGTGCCATATGAATTTGAACCTCAGACCTTAGTCTGTAAGTTTAGACCATTTTTCACTTTACTAGACTCCGTTGTCATTTCTTATATTATATCCTTTTATATCAAAGCTCAATTAGTCATAACCAACAAAAAATATGTGCTCTGATTGCAAACACAAACTATAGGGCGTAACATGGTCCAATACTATTAATTATACCTTTTGGTTAATACATACGCGGATTTTACATGTTTGTAAATCATTTTTCTAACTCGGTATCTTTTGTTAACATGGTCCAATACAAAATTATACCTTTTGGTTAATGCATACACGGATTTTCATGTTTGTAAATCATTTTTCTAACTCGGTATCTTTTGTTAACAGGGAACTGACGAAATTGAAGGAGTTGCTCTACATGGCTGTTACAGGGCTAGAGCACAAGCATTTACCAACATGAAAAAACTGAGGTTACTCCACCTCAGCGGAGTAAAGCTCACTGGAGAGTACAAAGATTTTCCCAAAAGGCTAATATGGTTGTGCTGGCATTATTTTCCTTTAGAGTCCATACCAGATGACTTTCCTACGCAACCAAAACTAGTTGCTTTAGACCTGCGGCATAGCAAACTCAAAATAGTTTGGAAGGATTGCAAGGTATAATAATCTCAACCAAAACTAGTTGTTGTTGGTTCTTTCCTTGTGGTTCTATACATATATTATACTTCACCTTCTCTTCATTTTGGTTTAATTTCTGTATCAGAGACCTTCCTTTTGGATTTTAATTTCCATTCTAATTTTGTTTTTGTGTAACAGTTGCATCAGAATTTGAAAATCCTAAATCTCAGCTATTGCCATTGGCTAACAAAATCACCAGACTTTTCAAAACTCCCAAATCTCGAGGAATTGATATTGCAAGACTGTGAGAGTCTGTCCAAGGTTCACTCATCCATCGGGGATCTTGGAAGACTTTCTTTGGTAAATCTTCAACGCTGCACCCATCTAAAGGATCTCCCACTGAATTTCTATAAATCCAAGTCTGTTGAAACTCTTCTACTTAATGTTTGTTTAAATTTTGGAAAGTTGGCTGAGGGCTTAGGAGACATGGTATCATTGACAACTCTGAAAGCGGATTACACAGCCATCAGACAAATTCCATCTTCCATAGTAAAATTGAAGAAGTTGAGAATTTTATCTCTATCTGGTGAGAATTTTGAAATTCCATCTTTTACCCCTTTCGTTACATGCCTTCAACTCTTTAGTTACGTCTTGCAGGCTGCTGTCGGTTAACTGAGGATGCAATCCCTAAGGATCTATGTAGCCTAATTTCCTTAGAACATCTGCTTCTTGGAGCCAATAATTTTCGTAGCCTGCCAAGTCTCGCTGGTCTTTCAAAGCTCAAGGTCTTGTCTTTAAATGCGTGCAGAAAACTTCTTGCAATCCCAGATTTACCAACCAATTTGTATGTTCTGAAAGCAAATGTCTGCCCAAATTTGAAAACAATTCCAGATTTTTCAAAAATGTCGAATATGAGAGAATTGTATCTAAGTAATTCGTTCAAACTCACTGAGGTTCCAGGCTTGGATAAGTCATTAAACTCCATGACAAGGATTCATATGGAAAGCTGCACCAATCTGACCGCCAATTTTAGGAACAACATCCTACAGGTCTCTCTCTCTCTCTCTCTCTCTCTCTCTTGCGCGCGCGCACACTCACACACACACAATCTGACTGCCCATGTAATGGTATATGCATGCATGTATAAGACTGTCTTGCTTCTGGTGTGCAGAGATGGACTTCTTGCGGATTTGGTGGAATTTATTTGAATGGAATTTATGATATTCCTGAGTGGTTCAAAATCGTCAATGATGTGGACAATTTCGTCTTCTTTAACGTTCCTCAAAGAATCATGGGTCGTGATTTAAAAGGGTTGACTATTTGCTTCGTTTACACAAGAAGGTCTTATTGTGATTATCCGGAATTTGAAAATTCTCAAGGTCGTATTGGCATTATCGTTAGAAATCTTACCAAACAAACTGCTTTGCGCACCTGGATAGCATTCGGAACTTACAGTAACCCTCAAAATATGCTCCGTTCGGCACTTGGATATCTTTGGCAGGGACAGTTGTCAAACGATGTGCTCTGTTTGCAAGGCGGGGACCGAGTCTGCATTCTTGTAAGGCCTGATGATGTTGATTTTGTGAGAGTGAAGAAGACAGGGGTTCATCTAGAATGGGACAAAGTCATGAAGGAAAATATGGATAATCCGGATCCTCATTTGTATGATTTGGAAACAAATTCGGATTTTTGAGGGGGAGTTGATGAGTCCATTTCAAGAAATTGTTGTCACTGAGACGAATGGTAACCCATACTGAGCAAGCCAACAATCTTGATGGAGGAAGAAGAAGCCATGATGAAGCAGAGAGAAAACCCTAGAATTGAAATTGAGAGAAAGAAACAGAGAGAACCACTGTGGGCGCTGATACCATGTTAACCAACATATTCAGAGAAGTATGAGGAATATACCTGAAGAAGAAGGAAAGAGAAACAAAGAGAAATTGCAGTCTTGATTTCTTTGGCAGGGACATTTGTCAAACGATGTGCTCTGTTTGGAAGGCGGTGACCACGTATCGAATCTTGTAAGGCCTCTAGTTGATTTTGTGATGGTTAAGAGGATAGGGACAAACTTATGAAGGGAAATATCCATTCGGAACTTGATTTGTATGAATTGGAAGATGAGCCTTTCGCCCTTGTATCCATTCGGAACTTGTTTCGAAAATTAATTCTTCTTTTGTTATCATCAAGAATACTTCAAACTTCTTTTTGTCTCTCAAAGTCTGATCTGGTGCTTCTTTTTGTTTGTTTGTTTTTTTTCTATTAATTGCTAATAAGGTGCCTGAGTCCTACACTTTTGTTCAAAAAAAGAACTTGATTTTATAAAGTTTTTCCATATACACTTTTGTTCTTATTATGAAGAAAGAGATTTAATTATCTGTCTAGTTAAATCTATCTCATATGTACCTGTTTTTGGAGTAACTTTTGCATGTTGTAGGTACACCATGTGGCTAATTTGCCATCCAATACACATAGAACATATGAAAATATTGTCCAATACACATATAGAATGTAAAATAAAATATTTTCACATGTCCCATATGTATTGGATGGTACACCAGCCACGTTGTGTACCCAAAAAATACAAAATTTTCTTATTTGGGCTTCTACTTTGTTGTTCCTTCCTTTCCCGGTTTTAATGAAGTATGATTCTGAAAAATAAAACAAAGGAATTTTATTATCAAAAGACCAATATCAATTCTACCTCGTGTGAAGACTCTGCCTTAATTGATATTTGAAGAAGAAAAAACAAAATTTCATATTTTGTGGTTGTATTGACAGATGGGTTATTTTGAGAATGAAAGTTTGTGTAATTAGTTTGTTTACCTTATGGCAGTAACAAAAAAAAGTGCATGTTTTGTATAAGAATTGCAATCTTGATTTCTGTATTTCTTAATCTTTTAAGCTACAGTACTATTAAACTTTATACAGTTGTCTAACTAATTCATATACACTACTAACAACTCACGTGCCTTGCACACCTAACTCACTAACTGTTTACAATCATATCAAGGCCCCTTTTAGTTCATGGGAAAGGAGACTTGGAGATGAGAAATCAATTGTTTTCTCATGTTTGGTAAGTCCAGGTATGGTAAATCATATCAAGGCCCCATCCCCATCTCCAGCCCCAGCCAACCTTCCTCTCTTTAGATCCGACGAGCCTCACTCTAGATTCGTCATCTTCGTGTTCGTTGCCAAGGCCACACCATCTCTTCGTCGCCAAGTTCTTCACCCGCTGTAACCCACAAATTTATCTCTATGGAGGTGAAGGCTGGTTTCGTCGTCGAACGTGGGGGGCTATGTTTTTGGGTGAGAGAGAGAGAGAGAGAGGAAGGAAGTGGAGAGAAAGGGAGGGAGCCGACGGTGGTGGTTGGTTAGTGGTCTGGTACTGCGTGGGTTGGGGGTGGGTAGGTATGGTGGATATTGGTTAGGATGGGGGATGGGATAGTCCTTTTATTATTATTATTTTAAAATTATTTAAGTTTATGTTATTTTAATCATTTATATTATTTATATTAATTTTTTTCATTAATTTGAAAAATAAATAATGTTTTTATTTATTTTTTAATTCATGTGGTGTCCATCTCAGTAAAAAAAGCCACATCGGAGTAGCCATGTCATCACTTAACGCCTTCATTAACGGTCTGACTAACAGAGTGACTAAGGGCCAATTTGGGATTGCTGTCACTTTTTAAAAAATTTGTTTTTGCTGTGCTTTGAAAATAATTAGTTATAAAGTAAAGCAGCTCCATGTTTGGTAAACAATATTTTTAAAGTGCTGTTAATACAAAAAGTAGTGTCAAAATCGTTTGGTAAATTTTAATATAAAACTGTTGTACCTGTGAATAATGACTAAAATAGACAAGATGTTGAAAGCGTTATGAGCTAATCATATGGTGGTAGTGGTGGTGAAAGAGATTGAGGTGAAGGTGGTGGTGAAAGAGGTGGTGGTTGAGGTAGTGGTGGTGGAAGTGGTGGTGGAGGTGGAGGTGGAGGTTGTGGTGGTGGTGGTGGCGGAGGAGGAGGAGGAGGATGTGGTGGCGGCGGTCGCTGTGTTGGTAAAGGTGGTGGAGTTGGATATAGAGGTGAAGGTGGTCTCATTTTTAAAAATTAATGATGGTATTTAGGGAATTAAAAAAATTCATTAGAGGCTCATCTATGCTTCTTTTAAAAGTAGTTTTGAAAAGCAACTCAAAGTCTGCTTTGAAGCTGCCGTTAAAAGGCCAATGCTTTTAAATTAATCAGTATATTTTATTTTTACCAAACACCTTAAACTGTTTAACTTTAAATTGAAGCAAATTTTTAGCCCAAAAAATCAATCCCAAACGGCGCCTAATTTGTATGTTTTACGAAAAATCAGGTATGCCTGTTAAAAATTTAAAAGATTTGGTACTAATTTGAAACGACCCCTAAAAATTGGGTATTTTATGTAGTTAATCCTTCTTTCTTTCTACCTAATTTTGTAATAGGAAGACACGATGATGGCCACTTGAGATATTTGAAGAATAACAGTTGGAAAAGAATTCTTCCACTCACGACTAACAGATAAGTGTTGGTGAGAAAACCCCTTTGGGCTTGGATTATTCTTCTTCAATGCCAAAAATAAGATAAAAATCAACAGCCATATATTTGATTATTTTTGCCAAGAATTGCATTTTACCGTTGGTTCCTAATCCTCATGATTATTCTGCCACGTGCACATCAAAAAGCGCTTATCTAGCTTGTTTTTGGATGAATCAACGGTGAATGTTGACTGTCAAAAAGTTCGAAGAATAACCCACAAATTCTTGATGAGTGAAAAAACAAAACACCCACCTAAGAGCATCTCCACCTATAAGGGCTAAGTCTAGGGCAATGGCAAGCAAGGGCTGCCACTATTCACGTGAATAGCGTCAGCCTTGCCATTTGTGGTTCCATCCATGAGGGCTAAGTCTACGGCAAGTCTAAGGCAAATACTATTCATTGTACTTTATTTCCTATTTTTTAATACTTTAAACCATTAATTTTGATAATCTTTTGTAATTAAGTTTTCAGATAAGATTTTTGGTTGTCACGTGTCTATTATTTTTCAGAAAAGATTTTCGGATGAGAATCTCGGTTGCCACGTGTCTTATTCCAGATAAAATTTTCGGATATTCATTAAAAAAATTTATAATATCATATTTCAGATAAGATTTTCACTCTCTAAAATTGTGCCACATGTCCCATGTCATATAAGATTTTCATATATTTTAAAAACATTATAATCTCATATTTCAGATAAGATTTTTCACCCGATAAAATTGTGCCACGTGTCATCTCTATCTTCTAAATTCCTCTATAAAACTACACCATCAACTCATACCTCTCACACCATCTCTTATATATTCCTTCATTTCTCAGATTTTACAAAACACATTCTACTCTGCATGTCAAACTTGAGAAGAGTGTTGGAGAGGCAACAGAAAAAAAGGGAAGAAATCTGGCGTAGACGTGCTGAAGAAGATCGGGACGCTGATGAAGAAGAGGAACAAATGCATGCAGCAGCGGTGTGTATGCTTAATCAATCAAGGCAACACCGTCGTCCTCGTGCCTCAAATGTGGACAGACGTAGGGAGTCTTGGGATAAGAATCTCTTGGAGGATTACTTTATCCCAAATTCGTTATATCCTGTTTCTAAGTTTTGAGAGAGATATAAAATGCAGCCACATTTGTTCCAAAAAATCATGCATGATATTTGTAATTACGACATATACTTCATTCAAAAGCATGATGATGTTGGAGTTTTGGGTCTTATCCCGGAGCAAAAACTTATAGCTGCTTTGCGAATGCTTGCTTATGGGGCATCTGCAGAGCAGGTGGATGAGATTGCAAAGATGGAAAAATCAACTATCCTAGAGTGCTTGGTGAGATTCTGTGATGTAGTGGAAAATTTGTACACGAGGGAGTACCTTCGTAAACCCACGCCGAGGGACCTGCAAAGGGTGCTATAAAAAGCAGACGCTCGAGATTTCCCAGGCATGATTGGAAGCATCGATTGCATGCACTGGCAGTGAAAGAATTGTCCTACTGCTTGGCAAGAAGAGTACGAGAATCGGAAGGGCCAAAAAAGAATAATTTTGACCGCTTCGAATGTTCTCCCTTGCTTTTGTCAATGCATTTCTCTATTTTCCTAACTCTTTATTTAGAAGTTTCCATCTACTAGACAAGGCCATTTCGGTCCGAATGGAACCCGATCTTTGACAAAATTCTACATGAATTTTGCTTCACATATGATGGAACTTCATCTCATTGCCCGTGATAGGGTCATGACTAACGTTCACCCAAGACTGACACAACGCAATGTCTTCCTGAGTTGACCACGAGCCTCCGGTTTCGACAAAAGATGCCATTTGTTTTTTTTTTTTTTTTACAAATGGAAAGTAGTAGAAAAATGTGAGATGAGAGTGAAAAATATTGGAAGGAGAAGAGTTTGTATAGAGAATTGGTGTGGGAAGTGAAAAATGTGAGTGGAGAGTAAAAAATATTGGATGGACAAGAAATTGTACGAAGATTTGGTGTGGAAAGTAAATAAAATGGTTAGGTATTTATAGGGAAAAAATACATAATTTTTTGGTATTTTTAAAAAAAAAATTCAGAATTTTTTCGATTTTTTCGGGAATTTTTTTAGCCAAAAAACGTGGACCGTCGGATTTCTGGAAAAAAACTATCAGATAGTCCCGGTTGCGACACGTGGTACATGCCCGTTGGATTCTGTCAAGGGCAACGTCAGCGTACGGAAGTCAAATTTTTTTACCATTGGCACGTGCAATTCACGCGCCAACAATAAAAAAATTTTAAATTACCGTGCCGTGACGTCAACGCTAACGTCACAGCCCTCGAGCTCAAGCCCGGGCGAAAGTTACCCTTAGGCTGGTGAGACCCAGCTCTTGCCCGAACCTCTTCTGTCATGCTGGAGGGCGTTTGGGCTCTTGAGGGGGCCTTTTGCCTGGGTTTGAAGCAGCGCTGGAGCTGCTCTAACTTCACTTTGTAATTTTGTATCACAATTTATATTAAAAAAACAAAACACCCACCTGACTTTACTTTGTTTTTAATTATTCTTCTTCTCTCTCACCGAATCTCTCTGTCTTCACTTTGTTTTTTTAATTCCTCTCTATCTTTTTCCTATTCTTGTTTTATTCTTCTTTCCTTGGCATAGTTTTCTTCTTCTTTCCCTGGCACGGTTTCTTCTTCCTTTCTATTTTCCAAGTTTTCGTCTTCTTTATTGATATTTATTTATTTCTCTCTTCTCTCTATATTTCCTTCTCATGAGTACATTTTCTTCTCTATCTTTTTAGAAACAAATTTCTTTTCTTTAGATGTAAAAGTTGAGAGAACCAGTGAAGAAGTCTTCACTGTCCGTCCATGTGGGTTGGGGTTTTGAGTGGTGGTTATGGTGTTTATGAGATAGATATTTGGGGGAGAGGACAGAGATAAGGGGTTGATGGCTAAGCTCGGTGATAGTTGTTGTTGTTGTTTTTTTTTTTTTCCTGGTTTATTCTTCATCTGCTGCTCAGGGCCAAACTACTGCCCAGAAAAAAATAATTAATTATGAGAACTTCTTCTGCTCAAGTCGGATCGGAAGGCAGAATCAATTTGTAGTTAGTCTAATCTGAACCAGTATCAATTAATGGATGCCAGGAAAGCCCATAAAGCCTCCTCTTCATCCTCACCATCCTCCTCATCAAAACGTTGGAAGTACCAAGTGTTCTTGAGCTTCAGAGGTGAAGATACACGCAAGGGCTTCACAGGCCACCTCCACGCCGCATTATCTGATGCCGGAATCCGCGCCTTTCTTGACGACAACGAGCTAAAAAGAGCGGAATTTATAAAAACCCAACTGGAGCAGGCAATCGACGGGTCCATGATCTCCATAATTGTCTTCTCCAAGAGTTATGCCGATTCCAGTTGGTGTCTTGACGAGCTGGTGAAGATCATGGAGTGTAGAGAAAGATTGGGGCAACAGGTTATTCCATTGTTCTATAATGTTGATGCTTCAGATGTCCGGAAACAAACTGGTAGGTTTGCGCAGGCATTTGAGAAACATGAAGCGGGCATTTGTGAAGGTAAACATGAGAAAGAAAAGGTACAGCGGTGGAGAAATGCTCTCACTCAAGCTGCAGATTTGTGTGGGGAAGATCTTAAAAATGCTGACAATGGGTAATTTACTAATTTCTTGTTCCTTGGATTATCATCTCCTTACTGGATAATCATATGTCTTACTTGATAATGTAAGATCCATTTAGCATTTGATGTTAAATCCCAATCTTAATTGTTAATTATATCTTGTATTAAAAAAAGAAAATAATTTGCTCATTCTAAACTATTAAGTTAGGGATTCAATTTAACCTTGTAGTTTGGTCCACATCGAATGATTTGTAGTTCTGCTTCTTTGTTATTGCCAGGCACGAAGCAAAGTTTATCAAGAAAATTCTTGGGGAGGTTAATAAGCAGTTGTACAGCAAATACCAATTAGACATCGAACACCTTGTTGGAATTACTTCTCGGGTGAACGATGTTGTTCGCATGATTGATATTGAAAATTCAGGTTCTAAGGATGTTGTTCGCATGATTGGTATTTGGGGCATGGGAGGCATTGGTAAAACAACGCTTGCCAAATCCATTTATAACAAATTTGAAGGTAGCTATGAAGGTAGGAGTTTCCTCGCAAACGTAAGGGAACCCATTAATGGTCTGGTTGGTTTGCAAGAACAACTTCTAAATGATATCTTGAAAAGTGAGGGCATAAAGGTTGGCTCTGTTGCTAAAGGGATCGATATGATAAAAGCAAGACTTTGCTGTAAAAGAGTACTTGTCATAATTGACGATGCAGATGATCTGCAGCAACTAAAAGCAATAGCTAGAGCTCGTGATTGGTTTGGTCCTGGAAGCAGAATTATTATAACAACAAGAGATAAACATTTGCTAGAGCAAATTGGAGTGGATGGCACATATATGGCTGAAGAAATGGATGAAAAAGAAGCTCTAGAGCTCTTTGGTTGGCATGCCTTTGAAAGTGGTTATCCTGATCAAGAATATCTTGACCTCTCAAAACGTGTAATTCGTTACTGTCAAGGCTTGCCTCTAGCACTTGAAGTTGTAGGGTCTTTTCTGATTAAAAGACCCACAGCGGAGTGGGAAAGCCATTTGGAGAAATTGGAAAGAAGTCCTGATGGAGATATTCAAAAAATACTCAGAATAAGCTTTGACGGGCTACCTGATGAGGAAAAGAGAGAGATATTCCTTGATATATCTTGTTTCTTTATAGGAATGGACAAGGACTACGTAACACAAATATTAAAGGGATGTGGCTTTGCTCAACCGATAGGAATCAGTGTCCTCATTGAACGGTGCCTTGTAACTGTTAGTGAGGAAAACAAGCTGATGATGCATGATTTGCTTCGAGACATGGGAAGAGAGATCGTTTATGAAAATGCCCAGGGTCACCGTGAAAAATTTAGTAGATTGTGGAAATGTGAAGACGTAACAGATGTATTGAGCGATGAATCTGTAAGTACTTTCCAAGTAAAGTTTTAGAATGCATCATGCAAAGAAGCATATGTATTCCATACGTCTATAATAAATTAAAATGTCCCTTTCCATTTTTTGTTTGTTTAGTACAAGCGATAGTCTATATCAAAGTAAAAAGAGGGTTCTCACAAATCCACACTACCAAGGTGCCATATGAATTTGAATCTGAGACCTTAGTCTGCAAGTTTAGATAATTTTTCACTTCGCTAGACACTGTTGCCATTTCTTATATTATATCCATTAAGATCAAAGCTCAATTAGGCATAACCGACAAAAAATATGTGCTTTGATTGCAAACACAAACTATAGGGCATAACATTGTCCAATATTATTAATTATACCTTTTGGTTAATGCATACACGGATTTTCATGTTTGTAAATAATTTTTCTAACTCGGTATCTTTTGTTAACAGGGAACTGAAGAAATTGGAGGAGTTGCTCTAGATTTGCATCGAGATTTGCGTCGGAATTTGCTTCGAGATTTGACTAGATTCAGTGCACAAGCATTTACCAACATGAAAAAACTGAGGTTACTCCACCTCAGCGGAGTAGAGCTCACTGGAGAGTACAAAGATTTCCCCAAAAAGTTAACATGGTTGTGCTGGCATAGATTCCCTTTAGACTCCATACCAGATGAGTTTCCTAATCAACCAAAACTAGTTGCTTTAGACCTGCAGTACAGTAAACTCAAAATAGTTTGGAAGGATTGCAAGGTATAATAATCTCAACCTAGTTGTTGTTGGTTCTTTCCGTCTGGTTTTATACATATATTATACTTCACCTTCTCTTCATTTCTGTATCAGAGACCTTCCTTTTGGATTTTAATTTCCGTTCTAATTTTGTTTTTGTGTAACAGTTGCATCAGAATTTGAAAATCCTCAATCTCAGTTATTCCTATGAGCTAAGAAAATCACCAGACTTTTCAAAACTCCCAAATCTCGAGGAATTGATATTGCGACACTGTGTGAGTTTGTCTGAGGTTCACTCATCCATCGGGGATCTTGGAAGACTTTCTTTGGTAAATCTTGAATACTGCGAAATGCTAAGGAATCTCCCACTGAATTTCTATTATTCCAAGTCTATTGAAACTCTTCTACTTGGTGGTTGTTCACGTTTTGAAAAGTTGGCTGATGGCTTAGGGGACATGGTATCATTGACAACTCTGAAAGCAGATAACACAGGCATAAGACAAATACCATCTTCCATATTAAAATTGAAGAAACTGAAAGCTTTATCTTTATGTGATGTGAAAGGGTTGCCATCAACAAATCTTTTGCCTCCTTCATTGCAAAGTTTATGCTCTTTAAGAGAATTAGCTCTTGCAAACTGGAGTTTAACTGATGATTCATTCTTCAAGGATCTCGGTAGCCTAATTTCCTTACAAAAATTAGATCTTACAAGCAATGACTTTTGCAGCCTACCAAGCCTCAGTCGTCTTTCACAGCTTCAATATTTGTCTTTAAATAGGTGCAAAAATCTTCGTGCAATCCCAGATTTACCAACAAATTTGAAAGTCTTACGAGCAGGTGGCTGCATTGCATTGGAAAAAATGCCAGATTTTTCAGAAATGTCAAATATAAGAGAATTGTATCTAAGTGATTCGGGCAAACTCACTGAGATTCCAGGCCTGGATAAGTCATTACACTCCATGACAAGGATTCATATGGAAAAGTGCACTAATCTCACTGCCGACTTTAGGAAGAACATCCTACAGGTCAATCCTTCTCTCTCTCTCTCTCTCTCTCTCTCTCTCTCTCTCTCTCTCAAACACACTTATGCATCTTTCTCTTTCTATCGCATACAACGCACACGTACACGTGTATGCATAAGAATGTATTTCTTATAGAAATTTGGTTCTACATGATAGGGATGGACTTCTTGTGGATATGGCGGCATTTTTCTCAGTGGAAATGATATTCCTGATTGGTTCCACCGTGTCAATGACGATGATAACGTGTATTTCACTTTGCCTCAAAGTGTTGGTTGTAATTTGAAAGGGTTAACTTTGTCCTTCGGTTTCTCTTCCTCTTCACAACGGTTCAGTCTTGATTTTCCTGTTAGCATTAAAAACATGACCAAGGGTACCGAGCTTGACGCCAGGATCATACCCGACTGTCGAACGAAGGGTTATTATCTTTGGCAGGGACAGTTATCAAATGACAAGCTCAAATTGCAAGACGGTGATAAAGTCTTGATTGAAATAAGAGCCAAATATGATTGTGCTAAGGATGAGGTGAAGAAAACAGGTGTTAGTCTGGTGTGGGACAAATTGATGAACGAAAATATGATTGATTACCATCTTTGTGCTTATGAACGACGCCCATATCTGGTCAATGATGATGACATCATTCATGTCGAAGATGATAATCACATAACAAAATCACCAGACTTTTCAAAATTCCCAAATCTCGAGAAGTTGATATTGAAAGGTTGTAAGAAGTTGATTAAGGTTCACTCATACATCGGGGATCTTGGAAGACTTTCTTTGGTTGATCTTGAAGGCTGCCAAATGCTAAACGATCTCCCACTGAATTTCTATAAATCCAAGTCTATTGAAACTCTTATACTGAATGGTTGTTCAAGATTTCGTAGCTTGGCTGATGGCTTAGGGGACATGGTATCATTGACAATTTTGAAAGCAGATAACACGCGCATCAGACAAATTCCATCTTCCATAGAAAAATTGAAGAAGTTGAGAATTTTATCTCTATCTGGTGAGAATTTTGAAATTCCATCTTTTACCTCTTTCGTTACATGGCTTAAACTCTTTAATAGAGTTATTATGTCTTGCAGGCTGCAGTTTAAGTGTGGATGCAATCCCCAAGGACCTCGGTAGCCTAATTTCCTTAGAAGATCTGCTTCTCGGAGGCAATAATTTTCGTAGCTTGCCAAGTCTCTCTGGTCTTTCAAAGCTCAAGGTCTTGTGTTTAAATGCATGCAGAAAACTTCTTGCAATCCCAGATTTACCAACCAATTTGTATGTTCTGAAAGCAAATGACTGCCCAGAACTGGAAACAATTCCAGATTTTTCAAAAATGTGGAATATGAGAGAATTGTATCTAAGTGATTCGTTCAAAGTCACTGAGGTTCCAGGCTTGGATAAGTCATTAAACTCCATGACAAGGATTCATATGGAAGGATGCGCCAATTTGACTGCCGATTTTAGGAACAACATTCTACAGGTCTCTCTCCTCTCTCTCTTTCTCTCTCTCTCACACACACACACAAACACAGAGGCACAGCTGCAGATGCGGCCCATGTAATGATATATGCAAGCATGTATAAGACTGTCTTGCTTCTGGTGTGCAGAGATGGACTTCTTGCGGATTTGGTGGAATTTATTTGAATGGTATTTATGATATTCCTGAATGGTTCAAATTCGTCAATGATGTGGACGGTATCGTCTTCTTTGAAGTTCCTCAAAAAATCATGGGTCGTGATTTAAAAGGGTTGACTATATGCTTCGTTTACTCTTCAAACGACCGAGAACTTGAAGATTATAAGAGTGGTATTCGTATTGGCATTATCGTTAGAAATCTTACCAAACAAACTGCTTTGCACACCAAGATACCATTTGCCTGCTTAAAATCTTCCAGTGAACCTGAAGAACCTGAAGAAGATTATCTTTGGCAGGGACAATTGTCAAACGATGTGCTCCGTTTGCAAGGCAGGGACCGAGTCTCCATTCTTGTAAGCCCTGATTATGTTTATTTTGTGAGAGTGAAGAAGACAGGGGTTCATCTAGAATGGGACAAAGTCATGAACGAAAATATGGATAATCTAGATCCTCATTTGTATGATTTGGTAACAAATGGGGATTTTTCAGGGAGTTGATGACTCCATTTCAAGAAACAGAGTGAACAAGGGAAGAAAATCAAAGAGGAGGATAGGATCGTTTGATTATGTTTAAATCACTGAGGGCGCTGATCAGTGGCGGATGCAGGAATTGCCACTCGTGGGGTCACAAAAATAGTGGCGGCGACGGAGACGGCTGTTGGTGAACGGCAGCTAGCACCCTTGGCGGCGATGTGAAGGGATGAGATATTGGTGGTGGACAGGGACGGACCCAGGAATTGCAAATCGGGCAGGCTAAAAATTTACCTCAAGTACAAATGTATTAAGAGAGTTTTTGTGGATTTTGGTTGGTTTTTGTAGATTTTTAGGCTTGAACAATAGATTGTATGGACTGAAAACTAGAGGTAACCCGCAGGAGTGGGTTTTTTTTTTTTTTTGTGGATAAATTATAATCCCTTGTTGTTATATTTTTATTTTATATAAGCAATCTTTTTTCAATATATTTTCTTCATCATATTTAGAACTTTTTGTTATTATACGACATTTGAAATAGAAAAAATGTTGAAATTATTGATAATATTGTTGAAATATTTAGAAGGATTTGAAAGAAAACAAAGAAAAAAAAAGAAAATGATATTTATTATATTTCCCCTCTCTTTTTTGTTATATTTTCCCCTCTCTCTTTTTAATCACTCCCTCTCTTTTTTATTCTTTTTTCCTCCCTCTCTCTCTCTCTCTCTCTCTCTCCTCCCGTCTCCCTCTTTCTTTATTCTTTTTCCTTCTTCCTTTTTCCCCTCTCTGTTTTTATTCTTTTTCCTTCTTCCTCTCTTATTCTTTTCTTTCTTCTCTCTCCTCCGTCTGCTCCATCTCTCTTCCCTCTCTCTCTTTCTTCTTGCTCCAGCTGCCACCACCGAAGCTTCTTCTTCTTCTCCTTGGGGTCACTTCCATGGCTGCCAAGGGCAAAAGCCAGTCCCTACCACTAAACTCTAGATCTGTCATGGGGTCGTCTGACCCCATTGACCCCATGGTGGATCCGCCAACTGATACCAACATATTCAGAGAAGTATGAGGAAGAGACCTGAAGAAGAAAGAAGAAGAGAGGAATAGAGAGAAATTGCAATCTTGATTTCTGTATTTCTTAATCTTTTAAGCTACACCACTATTACACTTTTTACAGCTGTCTAACTAATTCACATACACACTACTAACAACTCACGTGCCTTGCACACGTAACTCACCGCTGAATTAGACCAACACCCAATGCCTGTTAAAACTACAGCACTTACCAAAACTCCAGTGTGGAGAGACGTCCATCCCCTTTTTTGGGCTGTGGTTTGGTAAGATGACCCAAATCTATTACAGCGTTACAAATTTCAATAAGAAATCTACTTTAAGATTTTGGAGAAATTATACAATGGTACGGATGTTGTTGATTATTGCCTCAAACCAATAGTCAAAAGTGATGCAATGTGAATGCATTAATTGGCTTTCACAAATGGTGGTAGGCTATTGTTGACTTGCCTAACCTTTGGCTTCTTTGAAGAGGCACTTCCTTTGGCTTCTTTGAAGAGGCACTTCCTTTGGCTTCTTTGAAGAGGCACTTCCTTTGGCTTCTTTGAAGAGGCACTTCCTTTTGGCTTCTTTGAAGAGGCACTTCCTTTGGCTATAAATTGGAAGCAAATGGTTTCATTTGAAGTATCCAACCAAGTGTTGAGTAGAAGAGAAAAATAGCAAGAAAGGCATTTTGCCAAAGAGAGAAACAAATTCTCTTTAGTTGTTCTTTGCTTTGTATCATTGTTTTCTCTTCATTTGTGAGTGTGTGAGGTTGGGTGTATTTGGGTCTTTGGGAAATTGAGTGGTAAACACTATTGTATATCCCCATTGATTATAGTGGAATACTCCGTCGTCTCCAAACTGGATGTAGGCAATTGCCGAACCAGTATAAATCTTGGTGTTCTTCTTGTTATAATTTTCTGTTCAATAATTTTTTTTCTCCTACCAGTAGTTGTTTATTTTTCACTCACAGTTGGTTGACGCTTCCGCACAACAAGTGGTATCAGAGCTCCAGTTTTTCGACTGGGGTTTCGTGGGAGTGAAAAATCTGTCGGTGCTACAGTGACGGGTGAATAGTGTACGTGAATAGTGCTGTGCAGATTTGCTGGCTGGAGAAAAAGACGAAGGTTTGAAGGAGAAGGAGTCGGCATTGTCGTCGTCGGCACCTACATCCAATAGACATCCAATTGCCACTACAAGGTTAGAGGTTGATAAATTCAATGGCTCTAATAATTTTGGTATGTGGCAATGTGAAGTTATGGATGTGTTGTATCAACAAGAGTTGGATATGATTCTGGAGGATAAACCAGAAGATATTGATGACAAGCAGTGGACTCGAATTAATCTCCATGCTTGTGCCACTATTCGATCGTTCCTTGATAAGGAGTTGAAATACCCGTATATGAAGGAAACTTCTGCTAAGAAGTTATGGATGAAATTGGAGGAGAAGTATATGACCAAGAGCGCAGAAAATCGGCTCTTCTTGAAGAAACGACTCTTCCGATTTCAATATCGCTCAGGTATTTCTATGCATGAACACCTCAATGATTATAATAAAATACTTGCTGATTTAGCAAATCTTGATGTGATAATTCCTGACGAGGATAAGGCACTATGTTTGTTAAATTCATTGCCTGATGATTATGATCATTTGACAACTACTTTGTTGTATGGAAAATCCGAGGTGAAACTGGATGAGGTGTCTGCGGCATTGGTGAATCATGAGTGTCGAAAGAAGGAACAGAAGACTCAAAATTCACAAACCGAGGCACTTGTTGCAAGGGGTCGAACAGAGGAAAGAAAATCTGGGAAGCGGGGAAAATCTCGTTCAAAGTCACGTGGGAAGTTTCCTGCTAAAGATGAATGTGCCTTTTGTCGCCAAAAGGGTCATTGGAAGAAAGACTGCCCCAAATTGAAGAACAAAGAGAATGAGAAAGCCGGTTCTAAAGCAAATGTTGCAAAAGCTGGAGATGTTGATTTCGAGTTTGCTTTGGCTAGTTCATCTGCTGATGGTCACTCAACTGAGTGGATTTTGGATTCAGGTTGCACCTATCATCTGTGTCCCATTCGGGAATGGTTTTCTAGCTTCGAGGAGCTGGATGATGGAGTTGTTTTGATGGGCAATAATAATGCCTGCAAAACACAAGGGATAGGCAAAATCTGTTTGAAGATACATGATGGAACAGTCAGAGAATTGAGTGATGTCCGGTATGTACCGGATATGAAGAAGAATCTCATCTCATTGGGCGCTTTGGAATCCAAGGGTCTCAAGATCACCATGGAGGGTGGAGTTCTTAAAGCTGTGTACGGGGCACTGGTGGTGATGAAAGGTACAAGACGAAATAACTTGTATTTCTTACAGGGGAGTACAGTTATTGGTGGAGCAGCTGTCACCGAAGCTGCTGACGCAAATAGCACAGACACCACAAGGTTATGGCATATGCGTCTTGGGCATGCTGGTGAAAAAGCGTTGCAAGGATTGATGAAGTAAGGCTTATTGAAAGGTGCGAAGGCATGCAAATTGGAATTCTGTGAACATTGTGTGCTGGGTAAGCAAACTAGAGTGAAGTTTGGCACTGCTATTCACCACACTAAGGGCATTCTAGATTATGTTCACACTGATGTTTGGGGACCTTCCAAGAATGCATCTTGGGGAGGTAGCCATTATTTTGTCTCCTTTGTTGATGACTTCTCTAGAAGAATATGGGTGTACACCATGAAGCGTAAAGATGAAGTCTTGAAGATATTCCTGAAGTGGAAAAAGATGATTGAAACGCAAAGCGGTCGAAAGATCAAGACTCTCAGATCAGACAATGGTGGTGAATATAAGTCTGATCCTTTCTTGAAAGTTTGTCAAGATGAGGGTATTGTGAGGCACTTCACGGTTAGGGAGACACCGCAACAGAATGGGGTGGCAGAGCGCATGAACCGTACTTTGCTTGAGAAAGTTCGGTGTATGTTGTCTAATGCTGGTTTAGGCAAGGCGTTTTGGGCTGAGGCGATTACTTATGCAAGCCATCTCATTAATCGGTTGCCTGCTGCTGCGAATGAGGGCAAAACGCCCATGGAGGTATGGTCTGGTAAACCTTGTACTGATTACAAGTATTTACACATATTTGGTTGTCCTGCTTACTATCATGTCAGGGAGAGCAAGTTAGATCCAAGAGCAAAGAAAACTCTATTTATGGGATTTAGCACTGGCGTGAAGGGATACCGACTTTGGTGTCCAGATGAGAAGAAATTTGTTGTAAGCAGAGATGTGACTTTTGATGAGGCTGCTATGGTAAATCAGAACAAGCATGAAGGTGAAATTGAAGCGACTAAGACCATGAGTAGTTCAAAGCAGGTGGAGTTACTAAAAACTCCAGTTGTTCCAGTAAGGTCTGATACTACAGACACTAGTCCTACAGTTGATTCTGATGATGAGGACGACGATGATGAAGAGGAGGCACCTACCCAAGAGCCTCCACAGCAACAAGATTCTATTGCAACCAGAAGATCGAGAAAGGAAATTCGAAAGCCTGCTCGGTTTACTGATATTGTGGCATATGCACTTCCCGTTATTGAAGAGGGAAATATTCTTCTTCAGAAGATTGGGATTGCTGACAATCCTGCGGATATGTTGACAAAGCCAGTTTCGTTGCTCAAGTTTAAGCACTGCTTAGACTTAATTGGCATTTGTAAAATTTGTTGATTGCCCCATAGGGGATTGGGAGACGACTATTGGGAGTTCTACTTCGAGGGTTTGAGCCAAGGTGGAGATTGTTGATTATTGCCTCAAACCAATAGTCAAAAGTGATGCAATGTGAATGCATTAATTGGCTTTCACAAATGGTGGTAGGCTATTGTTGACTTGCCTAACCTTTGGCTTCTTTGAAGAGGCACTTCCTTTGGCTTCTTTGAAGAGGCACTTCCTTTGGCTTCTTTGAAGAGGCACTTCCTTTTGGCTTCTTTGAAGAGGCACTTCCTTTGGCTATAAATTGGAAGCAAATGGTTTCATTTGAAGTATCCAACCAAGTGTTGAGTAGAAGAGAAAAATAGCAAGAAAGGCATTTTGCCAAAGAGAGAAACAAATTCTCTTTAGTTGTTCTTTGCTTTGTATCATTGTTTTCTCTTCATTTGTGAGTGTGTGAGGTTGGGTGTATTTGGGTCTTTGGGAAATTGAGTGGTAAACACTATTGTATATCCCCATTGATTATAGTGGAATACTCCGTCGTCTCCAAACTGGATGTAGGCAATTGCCGAACCAGTATAAATCTTGGTGTTCTTCTTGTTATAATTTTCTGTTCAATAATTTTTTTTCTCCTGCCAGTAGTTGTTTATTTTTCACTCACAGTTGGTTGACGCTTCCGCACAACAGATGTACCATGTCAGCATGTGATACTTCTATTCAAATATTGCCATGTGTCTATTTTAAGACAAAAATTAAATATTTGTTTACAACTAGACTTATATTATGTAATAGAATTTAAAATTTGAAAAACAGAAAAAAAATAAAAATAAAAAAAATATTCCCAACCGCTGCCCCTCCCCTAAAACCCCATTGAGTTCCATGGATGCCATCCCTCTCTCTTCCTTTTCCTCCCCGTCTCTTTTCCTCTTCACCATTGCCACCGGCGTCCAAACCACCCACATCTTCCTTAATTCCCCTTGGTAACAATTACTTCCAAATTATTTCCATCATCATACTATTTCCAAATCTTTGCCATCATCAATCTATTTCCAAACTCAGATCCAATACTGTAACTCCTTGGTAACAATTACCTCAATCAATACAATTAATACAACATTCTCTCAAAAGGTCTCTCTGTTTTGCATTCACTCTAACATTTCCCAACCATTAACACAAACACCAACGCTTCCACTATTCCATTTCATCATCATCATCATCATCAATACTAGTTTTCTCTACCTCTCTTTAAACTCCATTACCTACAATTACTATAAGGATTGAAAAGGAATAGGAAAAAGGAAGAGGAAGAGATATGGGTGGCAGTCATGGCAAGTAGTGTGGAGATGGGTGGCGGTCATGGCATGTTTTTGGGATTAGAGGTGTTGGGTTTGGGAGGGGTTGCTCTTGGGAATTCTCTTTTCCTTTTTTTTTTTCCTTAAGTTTTTTAATTTTTTAATTTTATTTCATAAGATAAAAATTAAGAAATAAATCCAGCTATAAAAAAGTTTAATTTCCATTTTAAAATGGACACATGACAATATTTGAATGAGAGTATCACATGCTGACGTGGTACATCCGTACTATTCTATAATTTCTCCAAGATTTGGTGATTAGATGACTCAAATGAGAGAGCCACAAAGAGACCACCACCTGTCCCAAAGCCCCACATGTCACATTCTGGTGCACTCTTGACTTTTGTGGGTAGCAAACACGTGTCAGCATAAGCAGCAACACACACTTCACACATCCTTGAAAATTTTACAATTTATAAAACTGCCACTGCAATTGTAATGACTCAAACTTAAAATTCATATTTAATTAGTAATTTATTATGAGGAAAGACAATTTTGCCCTTGGAATAATTTATTAACAAAAAGTTGACTTTTTGACCGAAAAGGAATTTGACAATTTCACATACACCGTTGCGTAGAGCACGACGAAATGAGTTCATAGATACGAAGTGGACTTGAATCGGAGTTTTAACGAAGAAAATACGATTAAAATATCACGAGGGGCAACATGGTAATTTGAAAAATCAGATTTGTAAAACCCTCACTCACTCACTCACTCACTCACTCACTCTCTCTCTCTCTCTCTCTCTCTCTCTCTCTCTCTCTCTCTCTCTCTCTCTCTCTCTCTCTCTCTCTCCTCCTGTCGCGCTACTTCCTCCCCCTTCGATTCTTCGTTGTGACGCCATCGCCGCCACAGACCACCACCGGCCACGAGACCGGTCTTGTTCGAACCGTCATCGCCTCCTCTTCTCGTCCCACCCGGTTTCCGTCGCCGTCAACCACTCCTGCCGCCGGAAACTGCAGAAAACCGAGCGGGTGTGACTGGAATTTCACGACCGTCGTTCTCTCTCATTTCTCAACCAAATCGGACGAGCCAGGTATGAATTTTGACCCTCTCGAGCTGTTCTAGCTGCCTGTTGGGTAGGAATTAATCGATTCTCAGTGTAGATAATGAATTTTCGAATTGGAAATTAGGCCGATTTACGGCCTCCGTGTTCGGCCACTTTCGGTCAGTTTTTGGGGTAGGTCCAAGAACAAAAGTGGTTCCAAATATGGTGTTATACCTAGGTAGGAGTTTGGAGCATTGGTTTTGAGATTTTCCGGCGATGCGTAATCGCTTTGGACACCCATCGCTGCCAGCGCGTGCGGCGGCGCGTGGTTGAGGGTAGTGCAGTGGCACTGTGTCTTGATGCGGTCCTTAGGTTGTCACGAGCGTGTGGGAATTTGCGGATCTCAATTTGGATACCGTTTGAGCCTCGAACGGATTTTCCATATTGTGCGATTTTTGGGTTCAATCCTGTTGAGCCATTGGATCGTAATCAATTTCAGATATGTTACTCTATATAATTTTAGAAACGTGTAGGATTTGACGGATCGTGAATCGGAGTTCTGGATACTCCGAAATCGCGAACCCTAGGGCTAGGGTTTAGAAATTATGCGATTACACGATCGTGCTTAATCTGACCGTCCGATCGATACCAATACCCTCGAGGACATGTGTCCTAGATATATTGGACCTTCTAGCGGCATCCGGATCATATTGTGAGGTCATGGACCCGTGGGGTCCCGGATTGACTTTTTGGACTTTAGCGCTATTTGAGTCCCAAGATACCGCTAAACTATCCCACGTGGAAGGAAAGCTGTTATGGGCATAAGGATAACTTTAAATTGATGCACGTACGTTTAGGAGCTGGGGGTAGGATTTTGAATATAATACTATATTGTATTAATAGAATATTATAGTCATTGAATCAGGCACCCGGGCACCAGTTGACCCGCAGGAGGGACCTTCAAGAGGTCCAGCGAGCACGGACTATCTGTGAGTAGACTCTTTATTTTTATAAATGAATTTAAGCAGTTTAGTTTCAGTTAAGCAGTTCAGTTTCAGTTATAAGCTGTTTTATTCTGTTACATATTTTATGTTGCATGCTGCCGAGTGAAATCTCCTTTAAAGAATATAGAAAAAGATATTCTCGTTAATTATCAGATAAATGCCAGCAGAATTTTAAAGGTTACAGGAATTCAGTTATCCAATAGATTTTCTTCAGAAATTTTATATTTTCCTAAATAACCTTGTATCCAGAGATTAAATGTTGCCTTCGGATTATATTTGTTGCCTTCAGTTTAGTCAGCATGCTTGACAGTTGCCCTACGAGTTCCTTGGTACTCGAACTCGTGTGGAGCGAGTAATGCGGATCAGGTGAACTACGGTCCCCTGCATCCTGCGAGTTGCGGCTCATACTAACTTCGTGTCACTGAGACCTGCGAGTATGTGTCACCCATGGTGATGCAAGGAATTGACGGATATAAGGATTTGACGAAAATAAGGGTACACCTAGGTGATAGTTTTCAACTGTTTTCAAATGTATAGTTATATACATGCATTGATTTCAGAAATAAAGAAAATAAGTTAGTTTGTATAACTGTTTTTACAGTGGGGTTAGTACGTTCATATACTATTTTCTAAATTTTGTTTTGGGTCCACTCACCCTTTTTGTTGTTTTGCACCCCTATGCAGTAGACGTGCACAGGAATCCACCACCGGGCCACTTCCCATCTTCCGCGCCTTTTTTGATGTAGGATTTTGTTTTGTAAAAAGATTCACTCCTTTGTAAATTCTTAGTAGTCGCTCTGATGTTTTGCCATAGATTGACACCTGAACTGTTGGAATTTATATATACGTATGCTGGCTGTTGGTTGTATATATATGTACTTGTTTGGCAGGTGAAAATATTTTGATATTGAGCCAGTTACAAGGGAAACTCTGGCCGATTTTTCGGTAGAAGTCAACCTTGTTATTTTATCATGTTTTGTGTAGAGGGGCAAATAGGTCATTTGTGCCCGACATTCGCCAGGTGTCGGACACGCACAGGGTCTGGTTCGGATTCCAAAGCGGAATTTGGATCGGGTCCTGTCAGCAATAATATTACTAGATACCCAAACCCAATTTTTCACATAAAAACCCAAAACCTGCCCAGCCCACTTTGTTACAAAAATACCCATTACAAAACTAACAAAAAAACATTATATCTCTGCTTTTGGCCCCTTGAGAGTTGGAACCCTCTTTCTCCACAGTAAGTTTGATATCCATTTTTCATACAACTGCATTTTATATAGGGTTATTTATTCAAATACCTCATGTGGTTTACAAAGTGTCTCAGATTGCCCCTTGACTTTTGTAATGGCTCAAATTACTCCCTTAACTTTCATTCTGTTACTAAGGTTGACCTGTGCCATGAATTTTCAACAAAAAATCGTTATCTCAACTGATGTGGTAGGGATATTCAAGTAATTTTATAAAATATAATTAAATGAAACCCACATGTTCC
The DNA here is from genome assembly GCF_000346465.2 of Prunus persica. Classification (NCBI taxonomy): domain Eukaryota; kingdom Viridiplantae; phylum Streptophyta; class Magnoliopsida; order Rosales; family Rosaceae; genus Prunus; species Prunus persica. Next base: position 45,385,988 of record NC_034009.1, on the reverse strand, counting down.
CAATTACATAGGACTTTTATTAGCATCAAAAAGAGCTAATTGGTTAGCCAAAAATCTAATATCAAATGAAGTACTCTGAATATTGATGTGCCAATTGAAATGATAGGGGGAACTCATGTTAATAAATGTATTGAGATTTGGGTTCTCACCTTTTCTTTTTTCCTATGATATTGGTCATCAATTAGAAGAATTGGAGGTGGGGGTCTTATTAGAGACAGAATAGCTAGGTGACTGCAGGATGGCCTTGCTGCTAGTACTGAGACTCATGAGTTGTTGATTAACTGTTGAGTCATTGCCATATTGACCAATTAAACTCAAAAATTAAGGGCTTCTTAGATATAGGTCTATTTTCATTAAGACGTTATGAATGTAGTCCACATGCTCTCCCTTTTCAGCACTGTTCAAAGAATTATGCGAGAATAGAAGTTCTTCTTTGACAGTATTATGTTGTGGCGGAATGTTATTTGTTGGGCTTGTAGTTGTGCTCTGCGTTATTTCGTTTGGTCTTTGTTTATTTTGACTCTTTTGGTAGTCGAATGCATGTGTGACACTCTTTTTCTTACCCAAGGGTTTCTAATATGGTTTTATGTGAGAAGGTTTTAATGAAATTGCGTTCTTACGTGCAGGTTCTTTTGCACTGTTCCTAGAAGATTAATGAAATTTCTATTCTATTCTTTAAAAAAGATAGGTCATACATTTTTTTTTTCATAAAAAAAAAAAAAAACCAAATTCTCGAAGGAGAAAATCATAGATATGATCATCATTGATGTACATTTATGCAGGAATGGTGTGAATGTGAACGGATATTTCCCCTACTCTCAAATGATGACTTTGAGTTGGGGGAAGGCACTCTTAAAGAGTCTGCAAAGATAATCTCAAAGGCGTTCCTAAAGAGTCTGCTAAGTGACTCCCTAAGGGTGAGGCTTAAACATAAGCTCTACATGGTTGATCAAGCCCCAAGCTCCTCTTGCGTAGAGTTTTGCCTATAAATCTTGAGGGTCCATCAGTTTCATTTTCTTTGTATTTCTTTGTACTACAGTTATGATATTCTGGTTCTAATGATATACTCCGTTTTGAGGAAATTTAATAATAAAAACACACAGTCTACGGAGTCTAGCTCAGTGGAAAATTACTTTGATTTACAGACCAGTGTTTCAAGTTCGAATCCCCATAGCATCTTAGTAATGTGTGTGTGTGTGTATGAAACCTCTCTTTCCTTCGTAATTTAAACTATAGCTTGTATTGGAAAAAAAATTAACACAAAGAAACCATCACATGAATAAAATGTGCATTTGCCAAATGACAGGCTTACATAGTCTCTCCTAAATGCAACTGAAAAATGCGTGAGCTAACAAAGGAAATGGTTATGTTGTTTCATGAGGCAGCGCGTTAATAGAGAAATAAAATAATAAAAAATTGGAGATAATGTGTTGTAAACCAAAAAGGGACTTGGATAATGAATATGACAAAAAATATAAGTTGGAAGGTTTTAGATATATGATCTTGCATATTTTCAACCAAAAATCGGCTGCAGAAATTCCCACCCCTTAAGCAGTTTATTGAGTTCTCTTTGAATTTCTTCATATATATAAAAATTATGTGGTTCATTTTTTGAATAATTTCAAGGAAATTGAAAAAGCGAGTTCCATGTACCATCCTCAGCCATCTTATTTCTTGCATTAGTCATGCTTTAATTCACAACATTGATAACAATCTTTGATTTACTTTTGGGCGCTAGCCAAGTCGAAAAGAAAAAATTTAAGTGAATGTTCCTAACCACTTGAGCTACAATCTCCTCGCCAGCTCTTGTAGTTTATATTCTAATGAAGCTAAGTGTATCCTAGCATGAAACAGCCGAATAGGATGATATGTTCAATCCCATTCAAAAATTAGGTTACAAGCATATGAAACACAGATGGACGCCACTTTCAAAACTCAAAAAGGATTTTTTTAGATTTTAAACTAATTATAATATACACCACTTTGAAGGGAAAACAAACTTGGAAAAGGGTGTTTTCTCACAAAATTTTAATATCACCATACCCAGAGTCCTGTACAAAACCAATTACAGTGAGCATAAGGAACCATGTAGTGCATCGAATCCTCCTCTGCACTATCTTCTGTCATGACGCTGATCAGTGGCATTAGCATCTTTCAAAAATCCTGTATAGTTTCTCGAGTGAAGCTACCTACAAAAAGCAAAGGATATCATTTCAGATTTACAAACTGCAAGATTCCCATATCATTTCAATTACAAAACGGATGTCTTTATGTTTGGAATTTAGGGATAGTTCTTCTCAAGCTATATTGTATAATTGGAATTCTTTTATGCACTAATTTTTGCGGCTCTGCTTCTATGTATCTTTGTTGCTTAGCTATGTTTCGCTATCTTTGTTGCTTAGCAATCTTGATTTCTGTATTTCTTAATCTTTTAATCTACAGTACTATTACACTTTATACAGTTATTTAACTAATTCACATACACTACTAACAACTCCCGTGCCTTGCACACCTAACTCATTAACTGTTTACAATCATATCAATGCCCCATTTGGTTCATGGGAAATGAGACTTGGAAATAGGAAATCAAATTGCTTTCCCATGTTTAGTAAGTTCAGGTATACGAAATCGTTGTCTGGCCAATATGAAAGTAAGGGGGGAAGTGAAGTCATCCTTCCAACTTGGATTTTGTTTTCCCTCCTCATGTGAAAGTTTGAGAAAATGAGCCAATATTAAATAAATATTTTTCATGACCATTTTGTCCCCATTAACTAGAATTATAATATATTATTAAATGCATTCTTTTTTTATTTGATTTAATATGGGTATAATTGAAAATTTATACAAAAAATTTATACAAACTTTGTTTTCCATTCATACTTAAAACAAACATGGGAAAGGAAATAAAGTGATATCTCCCGGTTACTTTTCCAGCATTACCAAATGTGGGAAATAAATTTTCCATTTCCCGTCCATTGGGAAATGACATGGGAAATTATTTCCCTTCAAATTCGTTCCGTGAACCAAACGGGGCCCAATAGCTAACAATTAGTGCCCTTTAAGTAGACCAACACCCCAATGCCGGTTAAAACAACATCACTTGCCAAAACTCCATCCCGTTTTCTGGGCTGTGGTTGTAACCGACTGTGTTTTGGTTATGTGCCCAAAATCAGAGAAGTGCATATGCAACCTTGAAACCTGAGGAAGAGATGGAGATGGAGATAGAGGCAGAGGCATAAGGAAATAAATCATGCAACAGAAAATAATTACAAATTTCAATAGGAAATCTACTTCATTGCAATCCCACGGATTTAGGGGCGCCTCGAAAGGAAGGATTTTTAAAAGAGTTGACATTTGGCCATTCAATGGCTAGCCCAAAAAACATCAGACAAACAAACCTATCTTTCGTTTGGCACTTTTCTTTTCATAAACTTATGATTTTACTTTTCAAGCACCTAGTGTGGCGAGTTCTTCCTTTTCCTAGTGTAATTTAAATTCTTGTTCAATTTATATTTTCTTGTCATTTTAATTCAAGTCTATTTCAATTGCTTTACTTTTCATTGTTATCGCACTTTTATTAAGTTTAATTGCGAGTTTATTTTAGTTTATTATTTTTATCATTTTTATCGTTCTTATCGCTTTTTATCTCGTTCTTACTTCATTTATCGCTTTGATTTACTTTATCGCACTTCAATTCTTGTCTTTACGTTTAAACACACATTTAGTTTAATTGCACTATTTTTACTTAAAACCCTAAAAATCACAAAAACATTCGTACGAAGCCTAACCATCCTCGAGCTCGAGGAAGTGAAAGAATCTAGGCCAAGATGAAGTTCCTTGCTTGGCTGATCAATCGTTTGATCAAAAGTTAGAAGCACAACACATCCATCTACTCACATTCCATTCAAGCCCAAATTCGTGGTTTGGTGGTGGCACGCTCCGCACTCAAAAGAAGGACCAAAAGTTCCTTCCGTCGGCCGCCTCGGCCAAAAAGAGGGAAACACAATCTCTCCCAAATGCGACTGAAAAATGTGTGAGCTAACAAAGGAAATGGTTATGTTGTTTTCATGAGGCAACGCGTTAATAGAGAAGTAATAGAATAACAGAAAATTGGAGATAACGTGTTGTAAACCAAAAAGGTACTTGGATAATGAATATTTTGGAAAAGGCCAAAGGAGAGAGAAATATTTTTAAAAGCATCCAAAATTGACAAAAATGCCCTTATCTATTTTTGGATTTCCTAAAAAATTCTTTACATATGCATGTCTTTGGTTTAAAAGTTGAGGGGTTTTTCTGTCTTTTTCAGAAAATTTTTGGCTTTTTCCAAAAGTGAAAGTTTTTTTTTGTGGCTAAAACCTAAATTTACTCAAAAAAATATAAGTTGGAAGGTTTTAGATAAATGATCTTGCATATTTTCAACCAAAAATCAGCTGCAGAAATTCGTACCCCTTAATCGGTTTATTGAGTTCTCTTGGAATATATATATGTGGTTCATTTTATGAATAATTTCAAGGAAATTGAAAAGGCGAGTTCCGAGTTCCATGTACCATCCTCAGCCATCTTATTTCTTGCATTAGTCATGCTTTAATTCGGAACATTGAGGACAATCTTTGATTTACTTTTGGGTGCTAGTCAAATCGAAAAGAAAAAACTTAAGTGAATGCTCCTAACCACTTGAGCTACAATCTTCTCGCCGGCTCTTTTTGTTTATATTCTAATGAAGCTAAGTGTATCCTAGCATGAAACAGCCGAATAGGATTATATGTTCAATCCCATTCAAAAATTGGGTTACAAAAATATGAAACACAGATGAACGCCACTGTCAAAACTCAAAAAGGATTTTTATAGATTTTAAACTAATTATAATATACACCACTTTGAAGGGAAAACAATGCTCCTGACTGGTTTTCTCACAAAATTTTAATATCACCAAACCCAGAGTCCTGTACAAAACCAATTACAGTGAGCATAAGGAACCATGTAGTGCATTGAAAGTAAGCTGAACGCATGAGCCTGTAAACATGACCCTCCTCTGCACCATCTTCTGTCATGACGCTGATCAGTGGCATTAGCATCTTTCAAAAATCCTGTATAGTTTCTCGAGTGAAGCTACCTACAAAGAGCAAAGGATATCCTCGATTTTCAGATATACAAATTGCAAGATTCCCATATCATTTCAATTACAAAACGGATGTCATTATGCACTAATTTTTGCAGCTCTGCATCCATGTATCTTTGTTGCTTAGCTATGTTTCGCTGTTTTTCTTGTTTCGGTGAGCTATCATCTTCTAGCTAGACCAGGGACAACTTATCTTCTATATTGTTCTGTTCCTCTTTAATGAAAATATGTTTTTTTAATATAAGAAAAAACAAAACAACACTTCCCCAACAAACCGAGAATTTATAATATAAAAAAATTAGTGACAACAGCATCAATAATGATAAAATTAGTAATATTAATAATAAAAATATAAAAAATAATACTAGACAATAATAGATAACAATAGTGAAACACAGATGGTCATATGTATAAAAGGGAGCAAAGAGACCAACATGTGGCTAAACAGGACAGACAGAGAGATATTGTCGTCTACATGCGAAAAAAGAAAAAAAACAGATTCTTGACAATTGAACACTAAGAAGTTAAGTTTAGTCTTTAGGGGTATCTGAAGAATCTAGAAGCAATTAATAAGTATGTCATAGACTTTTGGTAAAGAAATGCAGCTTACCCGGACAAATGTTCCATTTGTAGCCATAGAATTTGGTGGCTTGAAAAAGAGCCTCATTGATGGAAACAAAACATGCTGGATAGACCACTCGCGCTGGGCCCATGCAGTCTCTGCCTCTGCAACTAGTTCATGCTCGATTTCATTTTCTGTCATGACATCATCTCCTGTACACACCAAAAAAAAGCATTCCAGCTCAGATTGGTGTTATTTAATTGATTTCAATTGCATGAAATTAATGCTCAAGTATGTTTTTGTTCTGACAAATACAAGCACAGAGAGAGAGAGACAGAGAGAGACTGAGTGCTGATTACTATCTATCATACGCCTGGAGATCCCCATGTAACTGGCTGGAGTTTTTAGTACCAATAAACTGCAAACGTTATGAGGTTTCAGAAGATCAAAAGAAAACTTTAAGATGCCTGGAGATCATTGATTTTGTGAACGCAGATTTGCAAATTGACAATGAATGTGCTGCTAGTGTTACTATATTTTTTCACCCTAACTTGGTGGGAGTTTTCCTTGTATTCCTAAAAAATCTGTCATGATTACTGACTTGAGCGCTAAAAGCAAAGTCAACTTTTAGGAAATAATCTTCGATATGTTCATCCTATTGATTTTAATCACACCGCCTCAAGATTCCTCATCAGCCTCCAATATATCAGTTCTCTTCATTCTTGAAATCCCTAGCCATATGTCATTCCCACTGGATCTTGACACGTGATTTGGCTCAGATTCTTTCTGAATATCTCTAGCTGTACTTAAATAATTCTAAATACATCTGATGGAAGGTTAAAACATTTTTTTTCATCATGCACAAACTAACTTCTAAAAATTAAAAATCACTTTATAAAACTGAAAGGAAATCAATATATTACGACTCTTTAAACAGAGATGTGGAGATCCAGCTGCAAACAGACATACCAGTACTGCAAGAAAGCCTTTCTTCAGGATTCCTGAAAGGTTTTCTCTTTTGGTAAAATTGCAAGCCATCACCAGATGGGTTGGGCAACATAGGAGGATGCATGGCATAGAAGTTTCCAAGTGCAGCTGAAATTACTTGAAGGCATTTTTTTTCCTCCTCCCAGTCAACCTAAAAAATAAACGGAAAATTAAAGTAAGCGCCAAAAAATTTACATTTCTCAGCAAAGATAGAGAATATCAAAAGTAATAGGACAGCTATATGGTCTCCTCATCAGTGTGTCACATTGGAAATACTTTTGCATTTTAACTTAACAAAGAAAAATGGATGCTCAAGAGTAGCCTCACAATTGACATGTCCCTCCAAGATAAGAACATCAACATAAACACTCAATTCTGAAGCATGTTAGTCACATAAAATGCATGAAATTTTTGTTACACATGAACTCTTAATAAAGCTCCTTTTGATTAATAAATGCATCATTGTGATCCTATTATTATGTCCAAAAAAAAAATTTCTAATAAGCCACATAAAAGAATGATTAACATTCTGAAAAATTCAATACCAACCAATCAGGTTATGGTCGGAACTCCTGGATCAAATCATTCAAATATCAATTGGTTTTATTTACTTTCTAATCATGACATGACCGAAAAAATTCAACTTAAATTAATAATAAAAAAAGAGAAGAGATATGGTCATTTTCATGGAAGCTGTGTGTGTTGTACAAGTTGAAGAGGTAAAGATTGTAGAGAACAAAAATCTCAAAATCGGAAGGCTTTGTTCCTTTTATGTTTTTTTTTTTTTTTTTTTTTTTTTTTGGTGGCAAAAATTATTAGGCTCTTTACCCACTTCTCAGTATGTCTAGGTCTCCAAATTTATTGGCACAAATCAACACAATTCATCGGCTTGTCTAATCCAGTTTTACTCTTACTACTTTGTTTACTTCATAATCAACCGAGCATATCCAGCCTTAAAACGACTAACACCAAGGCAGACAAGCCTTCTCCCCTACCGAAGGAAGACACTCTTCCGAGGTGCCAGACACCTACCGAAGCTCCCAAACTGCTGAACCAAATCTCCAGGACACGTGTCGCCACCATAGCGACTTGCACAAAGTCCCACATCGAAACTTTGTGCAAACCTCCCACTTTCACTTCCCTATAAATAGGGAACAGTACCCAAGTAAAAAGGGTAACTTCTCTCTCACTTTTACTGTTACTCTGCCAATTTACCACTCTTAGCTGACTTAAGCATCGGAGAGCCTTCGGCCGGCACCATACCGGTGTCCGGAGCAGCTCTTCCCTTGCCGAAGGTCCTCACCCTGAAGACAACCCACTTCTCTCTAAGTTGACCTCCCAAAAAGAGCATCAACATACTCCATGTCACCAGATATTAATCAACCCACAAGTTTGATTCAATCTGTAACATATTAAGAGGCAGTTGAGAGCAATTATATAAACCTCCGAATTAAGTATTTAGCGTCCCATACAGAAAATATTGATCCTCTCCACCTACCGCCAATCTATTTTGAATTTAATAGGGATGTTTTTCATCAGAAGTGTGTATTGTTGTTGTCTTCCAAAGTATAAGGCGTCAGAATCACCACACAAACTAATATGGTTATAAATATGGGAAAATCTTGATAACCAAGAAAATAAAAAATAACTTACGTCGTTGCCCAAACAAAGCACAAATTCAGGGACACGATCCATGTCAGGTGTGTATTGATCAAGTATAACTGGAAGCCTAGACAAATTTCCATCTTTATCTATATGAATGCAAAAGTACTCCTCTATCATATCAGCCTTTTGCTTGAGTAGTTCCATGTTCATCTGCAGAAGCATCACTATAATATAGTAAAAACAAAACTCAGCTATTTAAGACGAGCATTGACCCTAAACTACTGCAAATTGGAGAAAACTTCAAATGTTGAACCCAGCTGATGGGATTAATACAGCCATAGATTAGTAATGAGAATCAAAGAATCAATAGATCTAGCGGTAAACAAGAGGAGATCTGCTCATTAATATTTTGAACTTCAGTCTGTTACTATCTCAATTCTAAGAAAAAGAATTTTCTTTAAGAGTGGAGAGAAGTAAGAGAACAAGATGCGCAAGTCCACCAGGAACAAACACCTTAAAAAATATTAAAGGGCAATTCTCCAGTCTGTGATCTCTTCCTTCACAATGAAGCAGTCAGCATGCAGGTGGTTAGTAAAGGGAACATTTTCCTTCAATAAATAAAAATACAACTACTATCACAATTAATTACATACACAAGTTACAATTACTTTATCCAAGGTCAAAAGTTATTACTAAGTGGGTCCCATTATATTAAATTCTCATCACTTGTACAACAGTTTTAATTGTAATGATGATAAGTTCTTTCTAATCTTGTTCTGGGATAACGCTTGATTTCAAATAAGCCTTTGCAGACCAGCAGTGGACTAGTTCACTGCTTGGGTTTCATTTTCATGTGATTTATGTAGAGACACTTTCAAAAGTACTACTATTATATGTGAAAAATATTCCCATCAACACTAATATTTAACATTTTCACGCCTAGTTGATGGTTGAGGGGTAGTTACCCTACCACTACTAAGCTATGATCTTAAGTGATGCTCGCTCTATAACAGTTTTTGTGCAAGTTGAGGAATTGGTGCAGTGAGGACTTGGCAGTGGCGAAGGAAAAGACTAAAGATTGATTCTTTTTTTTTTTGTTGCTCCGTAGGGTCTCTTATGTTAATATCCTGAGCTAGTGGATCTGGAATCAGAAAATTAAACCCCTATTATGGCTTCCTCCCTACTATATTGAGGCACTGCTCAGTCCAGGAGGCTTGGACATTTGCCCAATCATTTTCAGACCCACGAGTTTGGGATATGATATTATGCTTGAAGAAGGGCCTAAGATTGGAAAGTTCTCATCATTGAACTGCATCCAGGGTTGAACTGCAGCCAGGGGTAAGATGTCTGCATTCTCTTAAAACGTGTACGCCGATACTTGAGTCCCTGCTCTAATGGTGGTGGGGTTATCTTGTTTTTCTCTGTTTTATTTTTAATTAATTTATTAATTTATAGGCTTATTACTATTTTGGCCATGAAAATCACATGCAACTGTACTGCAAGTCAAATCTGTTAGCAAGTAATGGATTATTAAAGAAGGGTTTAATAAGAAACTTCCCTATGATTAGGAGGGAGGGGTTCTGAATTTCCTCAAAAGAGACATAAATATGATTTTTTTTTTTTTAAATTAAGGGAATCAAATTCAAGAAAGCAAGTAAATTACCTCTGCAATCTTCTCGTTCAGCTCAACATTCTCACTGCATTCTGGATCTAAATTGCCCTCTTTTAGTGCCAACACGATCAACTCCTTCACTGGGGCTGGCTCACTTATTTGTATAGCATTAAAATGGGCAAACCGACGCAGAACTTGCTGGTACATGAGCTCTTTGCTGAAATTTCATTGAGAAATAGATATAAGTGAACTGATCATGAGAAACCATAGGACCAAAAATTCATTGAAAGAGGGATGCAAAGTACAAAGTCCACATAAAACAAACACCTGTAACCAAAAAACAAAAGAAAGAAAGAACAAGGCACTATTAGGCCACATCCAAAAAAAAGATGCATGCAGCCACACCTTTAACAGAACTGCAGACCAGTCAAGATGAATGACACTGAAAGAAACATCTTTAAAGGGTTTAAACAACGACACCCACATGGAAACACCAAATCTAATTCTATATCAATCCCTTGTCTTCAAAGATTCTTCATAGAAGATCTATAAAAGCAGACAACAATTGAAGAGAAGACCCCTTATCATTTAGCATTTCAGCTTTATTATTATTGTTTTACCTCCATCGGTTTTTTTGTTGGTCAAGTAAATACTTATAATATAAATAAATAGATGTGATTGGCCCCATTTTGACATGGCCATCTCCTATTTTTCCTCTATTTTGGGTCTTAAAAGTTAAAACCCTGTTCTGGGAGAATATGCATCTGCAGATGTGCTTCACGGTCACAACGAGATCGTTTGTACCTTAGGGGGAGAGGAAAATCAGGTTGGTTCTTCTGTACTGTCACGAAATCGAAACAGACATCCATATTTTGCACAGTGGGCACGTCAGCGACTAGTGCAGGAATGAAATTTGGTTTTTTTTACCAATGGAATAATATCTAGGGTAAATTATTTTCGGTAAGCTATCCAATTGGTTGTGCACACCACTAATTAGAGCTCATTTTAAGTTTACCAACATCCCTTGACAAAATGACCATAATACCCCTGCACAAATAACAGAAATATAGCGATTTACTAAGTTTGGTAATGGATATAGACCACAGAGGGATACTTACCAAAAGCAAAACAAAGGGCTTTACCTTGACTTATGAGGTAAACCACAAGAACCATTTGTGTATAATATATTTAAGCAACAGGATGATTACCTCAAGTTCACTACATTTGCAAGGTAAAGATGAGTATCATGCTGAAGCAATGCAAAGACGTCATCTGCCATTCCAATATAGGTGCAGTGTCTCACAATGTCCAGAAGACCTACAAACGAAAACCATAAAGCATCAGCTACTTTTAGCTACCAAAAGAAAGTATCCACCATAGAACAGATCAATTAATTTGGTTGCAAACTGACCAGAATGACAATTGCGATCAATTTCATCTATAAGCTCCTGAAGGCTGGTCAGATCAGCAGTTTCCTTCGGATTTCTTCTTTGTCTAACAGAAGATCTATCATTTCAAATTTTACATACAAACACAAGTAAATACACAGATTATAAATCAGTTAATTAATGGATTGAATATCAAATTTCTTTGGGAACATAATGGGGAAAAAATTAAAAATATTTGGAGAGGATAGAACAAACCCAGATTATCTTACATTAATAAGAGAGCACATTCAGATACCCAAAAAAAAGAGACATTAAAAATAATATTATCCCCTTCCAATCGCTCTCATAACATTTTCACCCAGTAAAACGAGAATGACAACAAAGAGCAACAGACCCCCCTCCCCCGTGTCCCAAAAATTGAAGTAAAATTAGAACTAACTTCACACATTTGCCACCCTATTTCTCAGAATCAGTCTCTGGTAGCTAAGTTTCTATGGCAATGTCAACGTATCACACTACCCCTCAGCTGAAACAAAGACAAGAGTTCCTCCCATCTTCTGCTCTACAAGCAAAATCATCCACCCCTCTGAAGGCTCAAGAGGGAAGAACTGACCCATTCTCAAAATTGGAAAGTTACAAAAAACAATAGAACAAAAAGGAGGTAAAAGAAAAGGGTGGACAGAATGAAGTATGCTAATAAGATAATCTAATTCTCGCAATGCTCAATAGTAACTGTCTTAGCACACATCACACAAGTGGAACAACATCGCTAGGTGCGGCTTAACAACTGAGCCAGTACAAGATATTAAACTGACTGTTCAAGGACTATGTAAGAATCCTACCTAATAGCAGTCAAGCTAGTATTCCTTTCAAGATGGCCACAAGATTCTGGTTGCAAGTAAACATGCAACCTTCCAGCAGGATCCGATGAATCTGTTCTAACCATTTTATGCACTGGTACCTTTTGTAATTTTGACCCTGCTAAAAATATAACACTAATAAACATTTCAGAATTCAGAACTATACCATATATGCTGTTAATTGAATATGCCAAGATTATGAAACCAACAAAAGATATGAACTTTGAACACAATCTACTAAAGTAAGGAATTTGGACTTACCAGATGGTGAGGGGTTCCGATTTGAATCATTGCTTGAAACCATTTGGCAGGATGGAGTTGGTTTGACTGCCTGTAATGTCGATGAGACAAAAGATGCCAAGAAAATGCACAATTTAGAGAGCAGTACTCATTTGAAGATAGGGCTCCAGAAATGGTGCCAAACTAAAAGCACCACATGCCTGGTTAGAGTGGGAAAACAGATATAAAAGAATAAATGCAGATTCCCTCTATATGTAGAAAACAAGAATTTCCATGAAGCAACAACCGGGCTGGTTTCTAGTATACATTGTTTAGTAAGGGAAAACATACAAAAGTAAGCCATACAAAGCTTCCAAGTATTTATCGAGGCATCCATTGGCTTCACAAACCAACATGCATTTCATATGAGGAAAAAAAAAATTATTCACCACAGCAAGCATCTTTAACTGAAACCATCACAAGATTAAGTCATTTTCCAATATCGTCCCGTATTTTTAATTTTGGCAATTTCAGCTGTCTATTTCACTGACTTTTCTAATCTTAGTCTAAGTCTTAAGTCTTAACTGCCGCTTGATCGGCATGTACAGTGGAGGTCAACCAGCAAGGCAAAAAATGGTGACCCAGACTTATGGTTAACTGCATCATAGAAAAATTGTATATGTACATATGTACAGTCCCCTCTCTGCTGGACGCCCATCCTTTAAAGGTCTGTTAATGTGAATGTGGTGTCGATAAGGTGTCTATAACAAGTCAATAGCAAAACGTATCAACGTGTTATCAATACATTAACAACATTATCGATACAAACTCCATCCTCTGCGCTGAGGAATTCCGTACATATGCATTTCCATACAAATGTATATAAATACAAGGCTAAAAGTCATTTTTGGTCCCTGTTGTTTCAATTTGATCTATTTTGTCCTTGTAGTTAGAATTTCAAGCAATTCAAGGACAATCCCCAATTTTTGTCAAATTAAGAGCGGCATTTCGGTCCAATCTTGCATCACCTCCCCAACCACTCCACAGCCAACCCAGCAGGCCCTATGTAGCTCTTCTTATGCTTTCAAGTCTCAAAGTCCATTACCTCCAATCTTGAATAAACAATTGTCACTTTTTAGTCTTAAAGTCTGGCTTTGTTTTTGGAAATTTGGATTCATGAGGAGAGGTTTAGGGGAATGCATGGAATTAGGTTTTGGAGTTTGATACGAGTGAGGAAAAAGGTGGTGGTGGAGGATGTTGGGTCGGGAGGGGGAGGGAAGGGATAAGGTTGTTGTCGGGGTGGTTGGGTCGTGGCTAGAGGGTGGGGAGTAGGTTGAGTTAGGAGGAGGAGGTTGGGTCGGGAGAGGAGGAGGGATCGGATCAGGTGGTTGGGGAGGGGCTGCAAGATTGGACCGAAATGCCCTCTTAATTTGACAGAAATTAGGGATTGTCCTTGAATTGCTTGGAATTCAAACTACATGGACAAAATTGATCAAATTGAAACCACATGGACCTAAGTGGTAAAAGTGATAAATTACAGGGACCAAAAGTGACTTTTTGCCTAAATACTATTATTAAGAGAAGGCTCTTTGTCAACCATGGTAATATATATAACTACATTTAATAAGAGAAGACTCATTGTCAACCACGATAAGGTAAGTATCAATTTTGTCATTATTATTTCATTAAACATTTTAAATAATTAAACTAAAAATTAAGGTTGTTATGGTAATTAACATTATTCGATCTTTAACTAACTAACCTTCTCTCGCCTACTGTAACTTCCTATAAATTCATATAGAACCTGCATGGAATGTTTATGATGCTTCTAGTGTGTGTATATATATATACACACACATATACTTAGAAAGGGAGGGGCAAAGACTACGAATTTTTTACCAACTTCTAAGAAACAGATATCTTTCTCCACATACTGGAAACCATCAGCAGCTTTTGCTAACAATACCTGTTCCTGAAATGTTTGTGTCTCATTGGAGCTTCTCAACCTTGATTCAACCACCGACTGTATCTTTTCAATGATGATTTCCTGATTCAGAAGGCTTACCTGCATATCAAAAGAGTTTCTTTTTCAATAAGAATGCAGATATATTTGGTATTATAGAGGTTAGTAAGAACTTTCTACACCAGCTGTTCCAATAATAGATGATATATAAATAAATAAGAAGCAGGAAAATCTCAGGGTGTTCCGCTATCTCCTAGTATTTTTCATACAGGAATATAAGGTGTTTGTTAAAAAGGAATAGCCAGTAAAGCCCTTGTGGATAGGCAGAAGCTGGTTAATGAGATGTCCGTATGCAACACATGATCCAAGCACTGACAGACAGAAAAGTTACTTGTTTACAGAATATTAGACAGAAACCAAGTTTGGACTTTACAGAACAGGATACTTGAAATGGTCTTACAACGACATCTCCAACTCTTGTTGCCACTTCAATTATGGAAAATCCAATAGATATATATTTTATGGAAATTAAGTGAAGTAATGGTTCGGATGTAAAATTCAATTTTACATCTCAAATGCCTTACATAGATATGAAGTTTTTGATGTGATGCCCTTACCAACAATTGAGCCTATTTTGCTTGGTATAAAATATATATATATATATATCAGAAACCAGGATTTAAAAATCACAAACCTAAAACTAATGCATACCTCTCTCTTCGTTGGGTGAACGTTGACATCAACATGTTCAGGTGGTAATATAATTGCCATGTATATGAAGGGTTTTGATGCTTTTGGCAATGTTGCAGCATAAACAATTTCTAGAGCTCTCTTCAATGCAGTACAATCCACCAATCTGTCTGTACTTTCGAAATAAAATAGAATATAAATATAAGTCAAAAAACAAAACAAAAACGAACAAGAAGACATAATTATTGGTGGACTTAAAAGGTAAAAATCGCATAATAGACCTTCAGGCTTATAAATAAAGTAATAAAGAAAGTAAATTAGGTAGTCCCTAGTTAATTTTCACATACAAATGACAAAACCTATCACATATATGTATTATACATTTTGCATATATGTAAATATATACAAGAATATTTGAGCAGTCCAATTTTTAGGTCCTATCCAAGGATCATCCTCACAAACAATCATCCAAATCATAAACCATGTAGCCATCTAACTGTGATTGAATAATTAGACTAACATGTTGTCTGACAAACACTGAAATCCTCATCAAGATAATAAGATCGCTAAACAGCTTCTGATTTTGGCTGATTTAATTTCAGGGATGTTTGTTAAAAGCGCACTACATCTGTCTCCAAGCTCTAATTTTCTCTTTTCAGAGAAGAGACTAGTCAAGCTCCAGCACAGAATATCCCAACGGCTGAAGCTTAAACAAGTCTTGCTTTGTCCCTTTTCCTGGTTTGTTGATTAAGCTGTTTACTTGTATTTAACTACTACGCATTACAAGACTAGGAAAGCTCGAGAGTAGAATATCCAATTGACTGAACATACATGGTCTTTAACTTCCAGAATCATATATTGCTTCTTTTACAAAATCTAATAGGTTCATCTAGTTTTTATGGACTTAAGTGCATATCGCAAACATACACCTTAGAAGGCATGTTAACCTTCCAAATCCAAGAAGATGGTTATGAAAAAACAAAGAGATGGAGTATCTCATAACCTTGATATGACATCTATGAGAAAATTCCCTATGTCAATCTAACCACCATCTCATCCTATCAGGTCAAGAAGGGTGAAAGGTCATACTTTCAAGTAAAAAAGCAAAGACCTGAAAACCTTTTTTAGCAATGGAAGCATTAACACATAACCACCTTTGTCTTATGACCTGAGACACTGCCACCCAACCGACTAAACTCCTTCCTCCACAGCTAAAAGAAAAAGGGAAATTACAAAAACTAATAATAATAAATAATCCCTCAAGGACATTCAATAAACTCTTTGCCACTTGGGCTCAAATTTAGAAAGAGAAATATAATAGGTTATCATCTAGAGAGAAGTCCCAGAAAACAATTTGCTGAATAAGGAAATAGTAGGGATGAATGTTGGTTTGAGTCTTAGAGCTCAGCTCACTTCCAGTTTGCAACATTAGCATTGGAAACCATGTGTTTGAATTTGGTTTAATGAGCTGGTTTACCCAATCTGACCCAACTTAATACAAAGTAATTCTACAAAAACCTTTCTGGTTTTAGTTTGTAAATTTGATAATTTTGACATTGGAAGTTTCTTGTCTTGATATGGCACTGCACGAATAGTTCATACCATTTATAAAAAGCACCATGGTTATCTTCTTCGCTACATAATTGGAATTGGAGATAAACCCCTCCATCTGGAAAACTGAGCTAGAAGGATCTTTATCCAAAGCTTCTACCTTCATCAGACAGCGAGCAACTGACACCCCATAAACTGAACGAATTGCATCAATCCTTGATATTGTGGCAACAGAATTAACATCTGCTCTAGCAGCTCCATGCTGATAATAATAGCAGCTCAAAAAGCTTTAATCGTGATTTTGGAGTAAGTTCTAGCCATGCAAACGATAAGTGAAGTAAGAAAGAAAACTTTCATTAGTTGGTGAAACGGAAACCTACTTTTCTGCAGGAGAAGCTAACATTCATATGATGAATGGCAAACCGGCTTAACACATCTACAATCTTTGAATAATCATCAGCAGAATTTTGCAGTGTCTTCCTCCGAGCAGTCATGTTATAGAATAAATTTTCAACCTGACAACACACGACCGCTTAATTCACAAGTAAAGCTAATTTCATCCCATTGCACCAAAATATAAAAAGTAATTTTATCCCATTAAACCACATTGGCCAAACATTTAATGACCAGCAAAATGACCACTTGTTTTTCTTTCGTTTAAGGCAATCGGTGTATGAGTTTCACAGTCTGAACTTATAAACTGCTCTGATTTCTAAAAATGAGAGACTACAGAAAACCCAACCCCAAATGTTTTCCATACCATTATCTGAGTTCCTTTTACAGCAGCGCACGCCTTTGGTTCGTGCTCCATGACTCCATCTTTATAAGATACCCTGAACCCACGAAATTATAACTTTAAAAATTCAATCATTATATGGAAAACTCAAAAGGCTATGCCATTTCCATTTCTACCTGTGAACAAATATTTTGTCAGCAACCTAACAAATTACTAGCCAGTCATTTCATCAAACAGGTAATGCACATACCTATAACCATGCAACTGGCCCTTGGTAATCGTTGTCACAGTAACATGAGCTACATAAGTCATGCTCGCAAGTGCTTCTCCTCTAAACCCCATCGACTTTATCGATTGCAAATCCTCAAACGTCGACAATTTCGACGTCGTGTGCCGCTCACAGAGTATGGGCAAGTCCTCATACTGGAGTAAAAGAAAATCGTTAATTCGTAATGAAGCAGAAGAAACTCTGAAATATTTATGAAAAAAAATGAAAAGAAAAAGATTCCCGAGAACCAAGCAGAAAATGTGAGAAAGAGAAGAAGCAGTAAGAAGACTAACGCGGATGCCGTGGCCGTCATCGGAGACTTGGATGAGCTTGAGGCCGCCGTCCTTGACGACGACGTTTATGGAGGAGGAGCAGGCGTCGAGACTGTTCTCAACGAGCTCTTTGACGGCGGAGACAGGGCGTTGGATAACCTCGCCGGCGGCGATTCGGTTCACTACAGAATCGTCTAGGCGGTGAATTTTGGGCGGCTCCATCTGGACTTGCTCTTCTTCTGCTTCAATTTCCATTTCCATTTTCGGTCGCTGGACTCTCTCTTATCAGTGTGCCCCCAACAGCTTGATGAGCTGCCTGCAAAGTTCGGGAGTGCCAAATTTCCCAGACGACACACCGACAAAGCCTGAATTGAAAAATATTTTAATCCCACCTGAAAAATATACTTTTTACGAGTATAACCGCAGCGGAACAAGTGGGATTTAGATTACTGAATATTCTTTCTTTAAGCGGCAATACTCGTAATAAAATAAAATGGTTTATTATCACAAAACGTTCTTAAGGTTTACGAAACTATCAGATTGCATCTTTAATTTTTTTAATGTCACTTATGGTCCTCAAGGTTAGTATGTGCAATCACAAATAGTCCCTGTCGTTAGATTCTGTCAAAAACTCTGTTAGTTTGCTGACGTAGCATACATATATATCACAAAACATCTCTGAGGTTTACACACTTATCACAGATGGTCTCTATAAATTTTTATTATTTTTTAATTTAAAATTCATAAAATTTTGATTTTCTTTTTAAAATTATTTATAAATGAAAAAATCATTTATAGAAAGATTTTAATCTTGAGGACCATTTATGAACCTTAAACCTTTAGTTTTTTTCATTTTTAAATTTTATGAATTTTAAATTATTTTTTAAAAACTTCATTAGTTTGTTGATGTGGCATATATATGGAGCCAACATTTACAATAATATAGTGTCACATGTATTTAAAATTTAATATAGTTTTTAAAATAATTATAATTCATAAAATTTTAAAAAGAAAACAAAAATTTTATGAATTTTTAATTTAAAAAATTAAAAAATTTCATAAGGACCATTTGTGATAGATATGTGAACCTCAAGGATGTTTTGTGATATACATATATATCACATCAGCAAACTAAAGGAGTTTTTGACGGAACCTAACGGCAGTAACCATTTGTGATCATGCATACTAACCTTGAGAACCACGAATGACAAAAAAAAAAACATTAAGGATGCAATCTGATAGTTTCATAAACCTTAGGGACGTTTTGTAATAATAAGCCACAAAAAATAAGGACATATATATAATAGTATATCCGCTCGGCTATACTTTGTAATAAAGACTACTGCCAGCGGCTATGTTGGGGTTTTTTTTAAATAAATAGTACAGCCACGCGGCTATACTCTTTAATTATACATTGAGATCTTCTTCTTTTTTAAATAATTTTTTTTCTATACATACGTATTTTTTCATGTTTAAAACACGTATTCTTTACAAAATTTTCAATAATACACACAAAATTCACATATTATGAACATAATTTTTACATATTATTGAATAAAAATATTATATAGTGGCCAAACTTTTCAATTGTAACTTGCCAAAATTTTGCCGAATAAAAGACATACGTGTTTTATTCATATTTTTCCCATTCCACATTTTACTAATTATGAAAGAACTTGAGAGGCTAAGATTATTTCTTACTCGTTGTAAGAAAAATGCAAGATGTTGATTTTGCAATCTCTTTGCTAACTAGAACAACAATTTCAAACAAAGTTTTATGGGTATAGTAGTAAGAGAGGTGGTAGTATTCATGTAAAGTGTTGTTTTGAAAAATGAAGCAATTACCAAGACCTCTCCAACTCAACATGCAATTCTCTATGATAAATAATGTGTGCAATAACATAATTTAGTAGCACTCAAGATAATGAGATAGATCAAAGGCAAATATTCCCACGAAAAATAAAGAAGAAGAAAAAATTGAACTCTCTGTAGGGATCTTTTTATTCCAGCAGCCTGAAGAATGGGCTTGGGCTGCCGAAAAAGAGAAACAGGTGAAATTACCCCATGTGCCTGAGTTCAAGAATCAAGCCCCAAGAATGCTTCGAAATGGTAGTGAAGCCTTAAGAAGCATCCTGGTTATCTTCACCAACAAAAACCACAACTGCTTACAGGTAGATTCTTAGCTTGGCATGAGAAGCTTATGGCATGAGAGCAAAACCATCATGAGTTTAGCATAAATAGAGAAAGTTGTGGGTTCTTATGAGAGACAGGGGTTCTAAGGAAAGGGGGAATGGATTCTAAGAGGGTTTGTTGAAGAGGGAGAGAGATGGGGGTATAATGGGTGTGTTGAATAGTTTACAGCAGCTTGACAAAAAATCTGTCAAGCTCTGGAATGTTTTAACATAAGAGAAAAGGGGAGGAGATGGAGGAATAGGGCTCGAAATTGTTGGGTTTTGGAAGCAAGAAAGGAAGCTTGCTCTCTGGATGTGGATTGAGTGAATTTTCAGTTGCTTGACAAAGCTTGGTCGCATTCTGGATGATGATCTTTGCTGGGTAGAGGAAGCTTCATTTTATAGGCACTTAGAACCCTAATTCTATCAATCCTCCATTCCCACTTTTCCTTTGCTTCTTTCCATTCACTCCTTTTTGGTGAAATTTCTTTAACCAAAGTGGATGGGTCACAAGCTCTTTGGGGTTCCAAGGTTTTTTGTGAGGCTAGACCTTCCCATGGGGACGAGGCGCCTCCTGCTTTTCTTCTTGGTTTCCCCATTAGAGCTTGTAGAGGAAAGGAGAATGGATAGAGCTTTTGCCTAATGGGTTTTTCTCCTACACGTACAAATTTCCTTTGGTTTTGTTGATGGCATGCATTTTGTTTGTCTTTGGCCATGTGCTGGAGTCTCCTAGCTTTCTAAGCGTATAAACATCTCCTAGTTTTTTATCGTGGTTTCATTTCAAACCATGTGCTGGAGATTTTTTGGATTTTTCTAAGCCACTTGGGCTATTTGGGCCTTCCTAAGGTGATGGGTTAATTTTTCTAAAGTATTGGGCTAATTCTTCTCTCTTTTATGCTTACCCACATATTTGGGCTCAGGAAATGGGCTGGAGTTTTGGGGCTCCTAAGCAGCCCAAAACTTCCATTTCTCGGCTCATCAATGGACCTCATGAAAGCTCGTAACTATCCATACCACAACCCACTCAAGCAAGCCCTGGGAATTTGCATGGCTTGGGCCCACTTAAACTTGTAGCGTGGCTATGTGTAATAATAATGATTTTCCGCTTGGCATTGCATGTCGCTTGGCGTGCTTGAATTTTGTCGCTTTGAAGAAGGATATGACGCATGACGGGATAATTAGCTTGGGCTCGTAAAGCCAATGCTTATTTCAACTTTTAGCATGATAGATTGCATATTTATTTGGCATAGCACGTGGGTCATGACTTGTGCGAGCATGAATGACGAACTTTCGCGTGCTCCAAATCGGGTCTTTTTCTTAACAAAGCATTGCGTTGAGCCAAGAATTTATTTGGGCCCAACCCTGGATTTTTGGGCCTCAATACTCTCATATTGATTTACTGTGAAATTTCTCTTTTTTCAATATCTACTTTGGTTATGTTGAAACTAGCAAATTAACGAGTATAAAGTATAAACTAATGGAAGTAGGCCACAAAATTTCAAAATTGCTAGGGCACCTTTCTTTGCAAACTCTCAAACTAGAAAGCTTATGTTTTTCTTCCTAACCTCTCTCTGTTAACTGTCCTTCCCGAGCAGAAGGGTCTTAGTTCAAAGTAAAAGTTTATCAATCTAATGATTTTCGAAATCACATCAATTTCAATTAAAGATACCATTGTATACAATGAGTCCAAAAACTCCAACAACTAGCGTTATTGCAAGAGGAACTGTCAAGGGCTAATCATGTTGAGCAAAAGCTCATATTTAAACAGGACATATAACTCCCTAGAACAAGAATTAAATGCCAAACCAACGTAGCAGACTTTTCTAGAATATAAAACTAGTAATGAAATTTTCAAAATTAATCTCAACAAATGATTGGTGATCTGACAATGCTTAGAAATGGTGAGTGAACTCTGAGTCAGGCTGACAGAAACCAGTAGGTTCTCGACCACTGGATGCCCCCTTGTGCCCCAAACCTCAAGAAATATTGATGCTGCGTGGAACCAACACAATTGTACGGCAGGTGCTGGGGTTATCGTCAGATACGCATGAGGGATGTTTCTCGGGACAAGATCGTCTTCTATGGCTGCGGGTTCTGCAATTGAGGTGGAGGCAATGGCGGCCTTGGAGGGATGCCAACTCGCAGTCGGAAGAGGATTGGCACATGTTTTCTCCCTTTTGCTTTATTGCATTGTATTTACTTTCTCGTTGTATGTTCCTATGTCCAATGAAGAGTGCAAGTTTCTTACAGAACAAAAAATACAGTAGACAGAATTGGCTATTGGATTAAACATAAAGACAAAATTGGCTGAACTGATAAGAGACCAAATTGGTGAATTGATAAGAGACCAAATTGATCAATTGATAAAGAGACATTTAGGAATTTAACCCCAAAATAAAAACACAGCGAAGTCATCCAGAATAGGGAAAAAAGCTCTGCTAATAACTATTTGGTCTATTGACACAAAGTGGCCCCTACAATGCCAGTGCATATGGACAACACAAGGTTCTACATTTTCTAATTTCATTTGTAAGTCACCGTAATTGAGCATGAAAATGTATACAAATTCAACTGAAACTACATTGCAACATAAAGATGGCTCACTTCTAAAATCCTATATTCCAATGAGGTGAATCAAGTCCAATTATTCTACCCCAGTACAACAAAGAAAAATTCCCAGCTTGCAATTACAAACTCAAAACTAGTTCCTCCTTTCCATCGTTTAAATGTAAAATTGCCGTAAGCCATGACTGCACAGTTTAGGAACCTCCATGACGGTGATAGAGTATCGACCGAGAAATGGCAGCAAGATTAAACAAGATGACCAGTGCCACGATGAAATCATCAACGTAACCAAGTAAACCAAACATTGCTGCAGGAACACAAAGCCAGGATGATGTATTAATAGTGTGCTACTTACTAGGAACAACTCAACAAGAAAAATTCAACCAAATGAAAGTTAAAGCATAAAAGCCACCTTCCGGAATAAGGTCAACAGGACTCACTAGGTAGATTGCTAACAATATCATCTGTAAATTCAAAAAAACACAAATTGCCAGAAGGTGAGAACTTCATAATGAACATAAAGTATATCATATGCTTCAGAATTGACCACCACAACCTTTTGCATTCATTTGAAGGGGAAAAGATAACACCTGATAATGCATAACTATCAGTAGAAAAGAGATCTATTAAAAAATGATGCAATCCAGATGATTTCTCATCCAAAAAATTTTGCCAGGTCCAACTACATCACTGCATTTACAGCTGCATGGTATGAAGTAAAAAAAGTAGAAGAAAAAAAATTTGCAAATGCTGCCACAACCTTACACATTCATTTGAAGGGGAAAAGATAACACCTGATAATGCATAACTATCAGTAGAAAAGAGACCTATTGAAAAATGACGCAATACAGATGATTTCTCATCTAAAATGTTTTGCCAGGTCCAACTACATCACTGCATTTACAGCCGCATGGTATGAAGTAAAAAAACTAGAAGAAAAAAAATTTGCAAATGCTGCTATAGAAGCATATGCTAGAATTACATTTGAAAAAATAGGGATGAACAAAAGTATGGCAGTATAGCATTGCAAACACATTTTTGGCATGTAAGTCCTTTTTCATTTAAAACCTTGGGATAGATCTGAGCTATGAGCTCCAAATAATTATTCAATGAAAACAAAAGGACAGCAAATGACGTTTGGTTGTTTTTTTCCCTTTCCCTTTTGTTTCTTACTTTCAAATGGCATGCATAACTCCTAACTATAGCAATTCTACTTCCTCTTCTATATTTCTCAGTTGCCTGGGCACTTGTCATTAATAAATGACAGTTTACTTGATGCAAGTAACAAAACAGCTATGAAAAGGCAAATTCAATATCAAACAAATATTATAAATTGGTACGATGCTATTTCATCATGTTTTCAAGAGCCCTACGTTATCTTGTTGAAGGTCGTACACTGATATAGAATACTTGCAATGTTCATACAAAATTCAATGAACTCCTACATCAGCTCAAATGGATCGGGTCTGCATGTATGTTGTATGGTTTGTGGATGACAAAATTCAAAAGATATGCAACTCATTTATAAGATTGTTGAAAAGAATCCTTGTGTCACAAATTAACAGACTACCTACTCCAGATAAACAAAACAAAACGATACATGTAGGTAAGCACCCATGTGGTTGTATTGCCAACAAACTGACAGCAGGATATAAGATAATTGATTGCATACTTGTGTCAACTACTTAACTGCAAAACAGATCTGAGCCATCCTACGAGCAGGAAGAGATCTATTAGGATCAATTAGTTCTCGCAGCAGCCTCCGCAGGAAAAAAGGAAGGTCCTGCCCTCTCTGTAGAAAAGATAATTGACATATATGATGTTATGATTGAATACACCTGAGAGAGAGAGAGAGAGAGAGAGAGAGAGAGAGAGAGAGGTTCATTCAAAATCATTTGACATTTATGATGTTCAATGCTTGAATACACTTGGCAACGTTATACAGAAAGAAGCGTAAATGTGAAAGCAGGCATGATTGATGGGAAATGCAGCAGGATCTAATGCTCTAATATTTTCAATCAAATATTGTACCTATCTTCATACCTAATGTTCTCATTTGAATATTTATTATTTAGATCAGACAAAACTAAAGGGAAATGTTGAACATCAAGTATCAGATTACTTTTTCTTATGCACACATTAAATACAATCTAATATATCCTGAGAAACATAACGGGAAAGTTCACATCTCCAGGAATCATAACTAAATATGGCTTTTGGAATCACGTGGGTCAACAAGAGGTGCAGTTACAAACTTAAGATTGCTAAAGTGTTATAAGATTTCTCACGTGAAGAGATTGGAGTTTATTACGAATAACTTTAAGATGTGGACTAAAGATAATTTTTTAAGGATGTAAGAGCGTGGGACTAGCATCTGAGGCAAAATTCAGTTACTTAAAAGAAAGAGTTGCAATCATGGATGCCAACATGTTTTAGTGAACAGAAACTTTATATATTTTACTTTTCCAGGAGTAAAATTTTAATTCTTTTGGAAAAAAAAGACTATTTTCTCCGTACATTTTAAAGTGCACAGAAACTATGAATATTTTTCAACTAATCATATTTAACAACCATCGTACGTTATATATAAAAAATATATACTATTTATATCTATTACATATATCCACCTACCTGAATAAGACTTCTGGGATGATCTCCAAAATAACGATTGTACCTTTCAACTTTGCCTAGAATCTCAGCCACCTCTGGTCTGTCAGCCTGCCTTAATGAAGCCTCACTTGGAACCAACAAAGTGATATAACGACGGCATAGTGGCATTTACAGGCTGAAGTGCTGATCCATGATGCCAAACAGCACACTCCATTTCTGCACACACGCAGCCAATGATTGTCAGTAACTTTTTTGGTTTTTTTAAAGAAAGTACTCATTTATGAGTTCAAGCTTTGTAGATCATTTGTAATGTATGATACTTGCAGATTCATATAAAGTAGTAACTGTCGTGCTAATCTATAATCTTATCATCAAACAATCACAATGTTATAGTTAATAGCTTGCACAGAATGCAATGCATAGAAGACATCACGCCCAAGCAGTTTAGGTGTATAACACTAGTCCTACAAAAAAGTACAGACAACTCAAGTAACATGTTGAAGACTTTGTCACAACTTTGCGAATCCAAAATCTCTATTCTCCATAACAAACAAAAATAATTCCAAGCATAGATCATTTTCATATATTTAGCATTAGCAGTGAACTCGTCAAACATCAAAATGTCTTTAAAGCCTAAGGTGGAGCCCAGCTCCAATCAGCTTTGAATTTTAATTAAGGGAAGTCACACATGCAAACACTTTTTAAACTTAGCTCTCTTTTATCCTCTATTACTACCTATTTGTTGATCCACTATGCTCATAGATCTTCAGCTTTTAAAATCATTTTGCCTCATATTCGTAGTTGGTGCATATGGCCTAGAAATCTCAAAAGAGACTATGCCTTTAGCTCCTCAAGACTGAATTCTTTATTTGATTTTTTTATTTTTGATTGGCTGCATTTATTTATTAAAAAACATTTTAATTACAAGAACTCTCTCTAACATACATAACAGAACCTAATGATATAACAGATGAAGCTCTGATGCTGAGTTTCATATGCAGCTCTAGTAAGATGTTTCATCAAATCCCATGTATACGAATTCATATATTTGTTAAGGTGCTGTGTTATCAAGTTCAAAACTTGATCCTAATAGTATTTTTTATAAGAAAAACATGATCACAATATGTGAAAATATGCAATTCGAAAAACATCACCAACGCCCTTAACGAGGCAACCTCAGCACCAAACAGCCATTGAGTAGAATTTACAGGAGCCCTTCATGAAACAAGCTCAATCATTACATATAAGGTACTTTATCCAGAAGCCCTGATCAAGTACGTTGAGGTAGTCAATTTTTTCCCTCTCTGTAAGGAGATTATTCAAATGAACAAGAGCAATGATAAGGCACCCCTGCCCTCCTATGGAAACTGGCTAAGGTAGATGTTAGATACAGGGCACTACGGTATCCACGGATTTATAGCAAAACTTTGAATAACACTGATTAAGAATATCATATCCATTCTCCTTGGCATGAAATAAACACTGGGAATAGTTTTCTTTTTTCATGTATGTGGTTTTTCACATCTTTAGGCTGCAACTCTTCAGATTTTATTCTTGTCTAACTTGTTTTTTGTCTCTACCAAACTCCGCAAAGGATAATTATAGATTCATACTGGCACTCTAATTTGACTTTTCTAGATATCAAGCCGCTAACTTATAGCATACAGCTAGCTAACTTAATTTGGATTTGTTTCCAAGGCAAAACATCCTCTGCCTGGTGGAGATAATCTCCCAAGTCACCTTATAAGTCGCTCTAAAACTGCACAATGACATCTACAGCCGTTATTAAACTTTTCTAACAAAATCAAGTCTATCAACACAAGCATGCTCAAATCAGTCATATCGAAAGCATGAACTACCTCGAGACAAATTTGGATCCCAACGAAATACAAACTGTTCAAACAAAATAAAAATGCTCAAAATGCAATGAAACACACTTCAATGGAGAAATTTCTAGCGACCCACGTAGATATGCAAACAAAAATCGTTGGGTTCTTTTACAGGCACAAAATTGGTTGATTGAAATGCAAGAGAAAGATATATTAACATTCAAAACTAGGGATCCATAGAAAACCCAACACTATTTTGAACTCATAGGAGAAGATTACGGTAAGTAAAGCAAACATTGGGGAAAATTAAAGGAAAAGTTTAAAAACTTCTGCAGATAGAGATGGCATGGCAGCAACCAGTTGCAAGAAAACAAAGACGAACTGGATGTAACATTATAGCCAAACCAAACGCACTGAAAATGAGAAATGGGATTGAAAAGGAAAGAGAGAAGGGTACCGCAAAACCAGTGAGAACAATTGGCTTGACAAGGAGTGTCGAAGTTGCCATGGCAGACCGAGCACATATCGCTGCCTGGAGGATCGTCCATTCCGATCTCTCTCCCTCTTTCTCGCTCTCTTGGGTATTAAAGCCCGCTACTTCTTTTATAGAGTTTATAAAGAAAAGTGACAAACTTTTCTAAACTCTTATGATAGGGTTCTATAGAGTTTTAACTACGTTTTATAATTTATTTCATGATTATAAAACTCTTTGATTTCCTACTCCCACACGCCGACTCCATTCTCTTCTCTCTCTTCCTCATCACTCACTCAGTGTCAATCCAAACTCTGCTCCTTATTTGAAAGAAACTGCCGGAAAATTTGAATATCAGAGCCCAAAAAAGTGAAGGAATACCAATGATAATCTGAATATCAGAGCTCAATCCCTAAGTCATGATAATACCCATACTCATATTCATCGTAAGTGGGTTTTGAGTTTATGAGGAATACTCATTGCATAGCTACTAAAGTTTGCGTTTTGTAGGCTGAGGAATACCATAGATACACTAATTGCAACTACGGTTTTGAATGGCTAATGATGATTGAATAACACAGAATATGTTCCTACAAAAGAATCTACCTCCAAAAACATGAAATTCAAGTACTAATTCATTTTGGGATAAAGTATAATATGAAAGACCCGCATGATCGATTTGATGAGAAACACTTTGGAGGGAAAAAGTTCAGGTACTTGGTCTTTCTTTGTGGGGGAATGATTTCAGATCTCCTTCCTTTCTTTTGGTCACCAATTGCTTCTCAGAATTATGTTATTATTTTTCTTTTGGGCCTTTGGCAACAACGATGATGCAGACTGAATTGAGGAGAGAGACGACGTTTTGTTAAAGAGTTGAAAATTCATTGGGAAATGGATACTACTTGAATCTTTACCGGTAAGAGTTACTTTTTTTTTTTTTTTTCGAGTCACCGTTTAATACATATACAAAAATAATTTATCAAAAATATGAAAAGGAAAAATTTATGTACACATCACACTTCTATTGACAGAAAATTAGTAAGACTTTTGGTATTAACAATTAACCTTAAAAGTATACAAAAGTCATTTACTTACCAAACTCTTTAAAAGTCATTAATTTTTTGGATACAACCAAACTTTTAAATACTTTTTAAAAGTCACAATTGAACACCACAAGAGTTTATTAAAATCTGAATTGAATAATCTCAAACTTTTTAATTCTATGAAAGTATTTGATTCTCCACAAAAGTATGAAATGAATATACCCCCTAAGGTTAGTACGTACAAACATAACCAACGAGCTGCCAACTGATTAGTACTAACAGTGATAGTAGTGGCGGATCCACGATTCGAAACCCGGCTCGGCCAAACTTACATTAAAAACTCGATGGTACAAGTGAATTTCATTAATAAACAAAAAAAAAAAAAAAAAACACATAATCAAGAGATGTAATGAGCCTTACTTTGAAAATCCCCAAATTATAATTCATTCTTAATTAAACCCTAGAATAGATTACATCTAAAATTTGAAGATGCATATATGTATTTTAAGAGAAATCCAATAGAAGAAGATAATTAAAGAGGAGATAATTAAAGAGAAGATAAATTTTGAGTTATGCATACATGTGGGTTGCTTTTTGAGTGGGCATAGGTATGTTTCACATGAGTTGGGCTATTACATATGGATATTTTTTCTTTTTTAAAATTTTGGGGTAGGCAACAACCTACCTTGCCCTAGGCGTAGGACCGTCCATGACAGTAATGATCCACTACATCACAAATTACGCTGGTAGAGGTGGTCGCGATTTAGTTTGGTTCACTTCAATTTATAAATTACATATCTAACAAATATAACATCACTCGATTATTTTGGTTGTTGGCAATGCTGTTTTGGTGAGTTGATTAAAGAGGTGTCCATGATTCCTCTTTTCTTTTTCTTTTCTTTTTTTCTTTTGTTTCCCCTATGTTTGGTTTAGGTCCCGAATCTTTTTTAAAGATTACACTATTGTCTATGCCTCTCACATTTGGGTTTCAAATGGTTTTGCTATCCTTTGTACTATTTTATGGTGCTTCAAGGGTCCTATACAAATTTTATTTTTCCAAGATCTAAACCGTGTCTTCATTCATACATTATCTTTGCAAAGATAAAATATGACAAATTATAAATATGAAAACTAGATAGTTTAGATTATTGCAATACAATATGTGGTGGGCTCTACAAAAATGTTCCTTAAATAAGCTTATTTGAAAAATTCCTCAATTGAAGTTCTTTATATAAATATATATACACACTAGCGGAAATAGCCCATGTAGCCTTTAATATATATATATATATATATATTGTATGTATTCTAATATGATGCACTCCATAAAAGCTTAGTAGTCCACCCAAATGTAACCTAGTAACCCATTATCCACTCGATTTTGTAACCCTTAATAAACACTCATGACTTTAACTGTCTACATTTTACTATGTTCTCCTAATGTTTTCTTAGTTTGTCGTCAATATTCATGTTAACGGCTATCATATCACCCTTCCATTAAAAAATTCTTAATTCCGTATTATATAAAATACTAGAAAATGTCATTGGTTAATTCAAACATTAAGAATTGAAATTATTAATTAAATGAGGATAATATGGTAAATTCACATTTTTATATATTAAAAAAAATTAAAATTAAAATGAAAAACAAAATCAAATAATAAGTCCTACTTTTATGGAACACAACTACCCATATAGTGTAGTAGTTTGAAGTATTTACTTCATCAGGCAAGGTCCTGGGTTCGAATCCTAACATTTTGTGTTGTGTGTGTGAGTTTAATATGCTATCGCCTCTTTTAATAAGAAAGGTCATTAAAATAAAATAAAAAATCCATTTTATTTTTTCTTTAAAAATAAAATAAAAAAGGCATGTGCCAAATTGCTAGTACATAGTTATGAATTTTCAATGCAGATTTTGTAAACAGGGCGTCCGTTATCTCAAGTCAATTGGGCACGAGAAGTTTGTTTCTTTGTCATTTTATCGTGTACGCTGGCCCTTTAATTTTCCAGTAAATTTAGGTTTTACCCATAAAAAAATTTTTACTTTTGAAAAAAGCCAAAGCTTTTTGAAAAAAGACAGAATAACCTCTCAACTTTCAAACCAAAGACATGCAAATGTAAAGGATTTCTTAGGAAATCAAAAAATAAATAAGGGCAATTTTGTCCATTTTTGCTTGTTTTAAAAATTTTCTCTCTCCTTTGGGCTTTTCCAAAGTCTCTCTAATTTTCCCACCTCGCGGTACTGATATCTTCATATACCGTCACATGGCACCCGTTTAGTGGTGGTTTTCTGCTGCCCATCGTGCGGTCAGAATTGAGATAACCCGTCAGACCGTGGTTGGTTGGAAGTGGAACCGAAGAAGAAGAAAATTTCCATGAATTGTACGGCCTTCAATCTCACGCCCAGTAGTCCCTTTTTCCCGGAGAAGAATTCCCGCCTTATAGCAAGGACCCGGACCCATGATTTCGGTTTTACCGGGAAAAGACTGAAACGATGCCGCATGGTTGCAATGGCCACCTCCTTGGAGTTGGAGCTCCCGCTCCTTCCCTTCAGCTTGAACGAGGTTGATTTTGCTTAATTATTTTTAAACTTAATTAATTAAGCTCTGTTTTGTCTCGAGCTCTCTGTAGTTTTCTAGCTGACTCACTCTCATTACGAAACCAGTTGTTTGTGTTTTTTGAGCTTAAAAAACCAGATTAATTTAATTAAAAAGGGTTCCAAGATTTTTATTTTTTGTTTTCGACATTATATATTTTCATAGTAACAAACATATGTCAAGGATAGCAAAAAATTGATGCATTGGGACCATGTCTTTTGTTTTTGCTGTTTGTCCACAAATAAGATGATAATTTTTCTATGGTGGGTTGATTAAATGATCAATTTTATAATACGGGAAACAGATGTTTATGTTGTTTTTATTTTTCACACAATTTATTCTAATTGAGGGTATGTGTGTTTCAAGTTTCATCCTCTTTCTTTTGAAATTTCAGGTTCTTGTTCCCTCTGAGAGTAAAACATTGCACTTATATGAAGCAAGGTATCTGGGTCTACTGGAGGAGGTACTGTATAGGTTATATTAACTGCATTATCCTTACTCTTTTTTTATATAAAGATTTTTTACCATCGTTGGTCTTGGACCATTTTCTCTGCTCAGATGATGGAATAAATCAGAGTATTGGGTTTTTTTTTTTTTTTTTTAATAATTAAAAAAAAAATGTATATCTATTCGTTGCAGTCATTGATGAGGAAGAACAAGCTTTTTGTGCATTTTGTGTTGGATCCTATCATTGTTGAAAATTCAACAGAAGAAGCATCCTTTGCAGCCAGAAATGGTTGTTTGGTTTTTATAGAAAACGTAAGCTTCCCAACTTTGACTGAATTTCCAAATATTTGGAGGACCTTGTGTACTAAAATCATTCCAGTATTCTGCAGGTTGAGCGTTTAGAAGTTGGAGCATTAGTCTCAATTAGAGGAATTGGTCGTGTAAAGATTGTGAAATTTGTGCAGGCCAGTAACAAGAGATTTGGTCTTCAACATATCATATTCTGATAAAGATAGATATGTATAGTTATTTATTCTTTTAGAAGATCTTTAAATGAGGACCTGTTTCTCATTCGTTAGTGGACATAGGAACGGATAAGATGCATCGCAAAGACGCAATGCATGTCAACCATTCATATCTCATCTTACGGTTGCAAGTTCAAGTCTTCGTTTAAGGACCTAATTAGAAGATAATTCTTCACATTCGCATTAATATAGGAATGCATACATTCGCATTCGCACAATAGGCTAAAAAGTTATTTTGGTCTGTATAAATAGACAGAATGCAGGCTTGATAAGTGATTCCCAGCTGCTGTCCAAGATAATTCAAACTTCTGCTGTGATTGCTTCTAAATTTCAACATACAGCAAGGGCTCTATGAGTCCGTACTCTACAAAAACACGAGTTACTTCTGTGATCAATATATGTATGCATATTAGGTTCTTCAACTTCACGTGCATTACAC
Source organism: Prunus persica (assembly GCF_000346465.2). Taxonomy (NCBI): domain Eukaryota; kingdom Viridiplantae; phylum Streptophyta; class Magnoliopsida; order Rosales; family Rosaceae; genus Prunus; species Prunus persica. The sequence goes on along the minus strand of NC_034009.1, from coordinate 45,353,459 downwards.
TTTTATGTGTGATCTTTAGTTTGCTTCTTGGAGGAGGATATTAGGAGCTTTTGATGTGACATTGAAACTGAACAAAGTTGCATATATGAAGTTAGTCCTTTGTCTTGGGAATGATAATTGAGTTTAAAGGACTACTTTTGGGCATGAACAAACTGTTTTTAGAAGTAGCTTCAACTCTTATGCCTCCTAAAATGTTGATTTGACATGCAGGCAGATCCTTACTTGAAAGGTGTTGTCATACCTGTACAGGACAGGGTTCCTGACAGTGTCAGCAAATTACACCCAAAAGTTATGCAAGTAAAAGAGGCTCTTTATAGTTTAAATAGTTTGGAAATCAAACTCAAGGTGTGTTGCTCTCTCTCTCTCTCTCTGAGAGCAAACCCTGTTATCTATGATCAGGGCTTGTTGAATTGCTCCTTTTTATAAAACTTTTATGTTCTCATATATGTAGCCTGTCTAATAAGGTTCCAACCTAAAAATATATTTTACAGCCATTAGATTAGATATGGTCGATTGAGATGTGTTTTCTCAACATTAGTGTTTATTCGATTGGAACTGTATATCCATGCAATTGTTGACTCTTTTCTGCTCTTTTATCTGTTTTATTAGGCCCCAAAGGAGGCACAGTTGCAAACTAGAATTGCCAATTCTCTAATGTGGACTGAAAAGGAACTACTCTTACATTGTAATGAAGCTTTCTTTCCTTCATTGGCTGAGCGTGTATCCTTCGCAGCACTTCAACCGATATCAGGTAAATGTCCCTTCTGTATCTCTATTTCTTGTTAGTTGTTACAGATTATGCAGTTCTAGTTCCTCAATTGTACTGCCTGAGTTAATAACTCCAACCCATTTCAGGTCGATATGTTTCTTGACCTAAATTTCTCTTCTTTGACGCTGTAGTAAGCAAAATAGTTTTTCATTCTTTATATTAATTGATAACACATGAAGTCTTAGTTAATTTTCCACGACTGATGTAGCTGTAAGTTTTCTTTCTGTATATTTGCAAGAACTAGGACTGCATGTTTTTGTGCAATTTAGGCCCTAATGGAAAAATTACGTGCTTAAATATCTGGATGTTTATTATGACCTTGTCATAAAAATTTGACAATAGAATTTTTCAAGGTTTTGATTTTATGTGTGAGTGCCAAACTATGTTATAGTAAAGAACATAGTAATGTGTCTCGACGAACAAGTTCCTCTCTTAAACTCGTGACATGCCTGAGGCCTTGAAGATCTCCCTCATGCACATTAGGCCAAAGTTCTTACAAGGATGCCCTTGTTACATCTAATTTGCCAATACTCTGTCTAAGCTTCTCGTTTTTTCTTGGAAGATAAATCTTTTAGGTATGCGCTTCTCTATTTTCTGGCTTGTCTGGGCAGAAAACTATTTGCAACTCTTCAACTACGATTGCAGTGGTTCCTGTTGAATGACTTGCATAGTCCACCAGAAAACCTGATGGAGAAGGCACCAGAGTACATAGAACTATGTGATAAATGTTCTCTTTTGACACTGCAGAAGGTCCAGAGGGGCTTCCATGTATTTTACCATTCCTAGCATTTCATCTGCAATTTGAGCCCCCTTTGCTCCCCCTCATCTTATCATTATGTTTTACCCGTAATAGCTAAGATAAAAAGTTTAACTTTAAGCATTACTTTAAAAATAAAAATAAACACCTTTAATTGCAAAGCATCATAAGTTTAAATGGCCAACGCCTATTTGTTCGTTTTTCAGACTGATCATTAACACCCTTATAACTGTAGAGTTTTCCTTGTACTGTATGTCGAAAATTCATTCTACGCCTTGCTAGTCCTCTTTGACGATATTTATATCCTCATCCTGATGACTAGTTGAGTACGCTACCACTTTAACGACTATTTCATGTAGAATGAAAGGTAGGAAGGCTTTTAGTGGGTTACCACTTGTGACTATTTGATATAGAAGCTGAACCTATGAAGCATCATACCTGATATACATTTCCTTAGCAACTATTCATATGAATTTTTCTTTTTTTATTATCTACCAGGATCAACTGAATCGGAACTTTTGAAGCTGCAGCAAGAGAAGTTAAGGGCAATGGATCTCAGAGACTCCTTCCAGAGGCTAGACAATTCCCTAGAATTTGTTAAAGATAATATCTCCAGGGTTGCAGCCAAGCTGGCTATACAATCAGTAGAGATGCAGTAAGTTGTGGGATTTTGTATCCGGCCTTCTGGCATCTCACAAGAGAGGCCCGAAATCACGAAGCTCCATTGGTTTGGGCAGCCAACTTACTTGGCTGAGATTATGTTGTATCATTTGATTAGGAGGATAGCTGAATAAATCGGAGCTGAGGGGGTTGAGGGGTTATATATCCATCAAGGCCTTTGGGTGTGATTGTGTGTAAGGCTAACATCCTTGGACATAATTATGTAAGGCAAACAGGTCATTTGGATATTTCTTATTTGGTTTTCTTTTTTGTTTTTTGTTTTATTTTTAGAATTAAGAAAAGATAGCATGGGTAATTATGTTCCATAAAAGTAGAACCTATTATCTGTTTTTTTTAATATGAAAAAATGTGAATTTACCATATTATCCTTAATTAATTAATAATTTCAATTCTTAATGTTTGAATTAACCAAAGGTATTTTCTGGTCTTTTGAATGTTTCACCATTCTTCGCCTTTTGCTTTATATATATAGATGTGTTGTTAATAACTCCATTAATTGATGTATACTATTACTGTCACGCACATAATAATTGTTTATAAATAAATAAATAAAAGTGGCGGAATGAGTGGATGGATTTTATTAAGTTAACGGTATTAATATAAGGGTTAAGTGAGTGAACACATGTCAAAATATTAGATATGGGACAATGGGGGCAAGGTAACAGAATAAACGGTCATGACACTTCGCTCCAAAAAATGTATATAAATGCTTACTAGAAGAAATTTAAAACCAAAAGAAAAAAAGAAAAAAAATTTGAGGCGGGCGTTGGTTTGAAGAAAGAAAGAAAGATATGATATCTAGCAACAAAGTGGTTAAGGAGAAGGAGGAGAGGGCGTTTGTCTAGAAGCAGAAAGATGGGATTATACTCAACTGGAAGTGGAGCGGGAAACCCACTCTCTTCCGCTTCCATGAGCACCACGCCTCGTCACCTCTTGCTTCGAAAGCCAACCCCTCGCCATCACCAACTTGGTTTCCTCTCAACCTTCGCTTCTCCTCTTCTGCACACCTCTTCTGGATCAGTACGTTATTTCTTTTTCCATCTTTTCGGTTTTATATATACCTTTATTCTTTTCTTTTCTTTTTCTTTTATTTGTTAAGTTTAAGGTTCTGGGTTCAATTCTGAAATGCTTATTATGTTGAAGAAAGGAAATGGTGTAGTTATTTATTTATGTTCAAGCAGAACTAGACTGACAAAGAATCTAAATAGGCTTAGCACAGTATGCATAGGTAGATAATGCTTCAGATTTCATTGATTTATTTGAGCTTCATTATAAGGTGCTGGCTCTCTTGCGAAACCCATTTTGGCATCCACGGAACTTGCAACTGACATTGTTTGTGTAAATTTCTTCGTTTTACTGAGAAAAGTTCAAACACGTGTGGAACATGATCCATATATATGCAGTTTTTGTATTTGCATTTTCACTTCTGCATTGCGTTTATTAAAGTGTTTCCTCTTCCTTGCCTTCTTTTTATTATTCTATTAACAGATAACAAAGCCTTTTATTATTTTAATGATTCTTAGATAAAGAAGCTCAATGTTTAATTTGAAATGTTTTACCAACTCTTTTATCATTTTTTACTTGTTAACTTTTACTTTGAGCACTGTCAACACCCTTTTAATTCCCTCTTCATTTTCGTGCCAATCCTGTGCTGTACGTAGAGAAATCACACTACATTAGAAGATGATAGCTCTGTTTTAGCATCATTCATATCTTGTACATATATTTAAATATTTAATCATTGAATTTATCAAATTGATAACTTGTGATGAACGTTGAACTGTTCTTATTCATTAACTTTGAACATTTTATTTGCTGTGTTCTATAAAGAAGTACTACCTTGACTGTAAAGCTCAGTTTGTGTTCAGAAAGCATGCAATTCAAGTTGTCAGAGGTGGTCTTCTACAGAGAATATAGGCAGAAAAATTACTTGTAGCCTACTAAAAGTGGAAGACGACGCAAATGACGAGTCATGTGAGTTAGTCAGTGGAGTGGAACTTTCAGTAGGTGAGGGTGTTGATAGCATCAATGCTTATCTCTTCAAGGCAGTGAAAAATAATAATGGAACTGGGATACTTCTCTTGTCCGATATCTTTGGATTTGAGGATTCATCCACAAGAGAGTTTGCCTATCGTGTTGCATGCAGTGGTTACAAGTATGTTGCTTAACCTTGAACTAAAATTAAGGAGTATTTATATATAAGTTTGTGTGATGCTGCAAGGGCACGCATGTTGTTCAAATTTCATTATGTACTGACCAGTTTACAATTTATGCACTGCTTTTAACTCCAATGGCAATGCTGGTGTTCTTGTTAGAGTTGCCATTAGTAGTCCTTTAGGGCAATCATTCTTCAAGATCTCTCAATTCTATATACTTACTTTGTCCTTCTTAAAAAAAAATGCAGTGTTTTGCTTCCAGACCTATTTCGTGGAAATCCATGGACAAAGGATCGACCAAAGAATCTTTTTGATAAGTGGATCTCGGAACAAGAACCTCAGAAGGTTGCAAAAGACATTGCCACATCTGCAAAATGGATGGTTGATGAATTTTTGGCTGCAGGAATCTCAAAGAAGCTTGGCTTGATAGGATTTTGCTTTGGAGGTGGCAAAGTGATTGAAGTCCTAGCCCGGGACCAGGGCGCTTATTTTGGCATTGGGGTCTCCTTCTATGGAACAAGGATCGATACGTCTGTGGCATCTAAAATTAAGGTTCCGATCTTGTTTATTTCCGGGGACAACGACCCACTCTGTCCTGTCAATGTCCTAGAGAGTATTGAGAGAAGCATTGGCAGGGGGTCCAGGGTGGTAGTTTTCAAGGGTAGAGGTCATGGCTTTGCTCACCGACCTCAATCGTTTGAAGAAGACGAAGATGCAGAGCAGGCTTTCATGATGATGAGAAATTGGCTGAATGATGGCTTGGTTGCAAATACCTGTTAGATTCCAGAAAACTCATGTATATATTGATCATAGAGGTGAAAGTGTTTGACATTGGTGGTAAAGCCACCTCAGCACGTTACTGGGGACTCCGATTCCAGTATGCTTCTTTGGGTTTGGATAATTTATCTGTCTAGTTGATCATAAGATGATAGTTTGTAATTATATTTTAATTAACTTCATGAATTATATTTCTTTTTAGCTTTAATAAAAAATTTAAATCATCGAGTCTAGCCGGCTGGCTATACTTTTAAAATATTCTATTTTTAGAGTACTGCCGGACGACTATAAGAGGCTATACTTGTAAAACGTATAGCCGCGCGGCTATACCATTAAAATATTCTATTTTAGAGTATAGCCGCGCGGCTATACTTTTATACGGAGCATAGACCTAGATATTCTATTTTTGGGTATAGCCGGGCGGCTATACTTTTTAATATATTATATTAATCAATTATAGCCGTGCGGCTATACCCAAAAATAGAATACATTAAAAGTATAGCCGCCCGGCTATACTGTTAAAGTTTCTATTTTTGTAATATAGCCGGTCGGCTATACGTTTAAAATATTCTATTTTGAAGTATAGCCGATCGGCTATACTGTTAATCCTTTCTTTTTTATTTATTTATTTTTTTCCCAAAAAAATAGGTGCACAATTTAGAGAAACCGACGCCGTTTCGAGGAAGGAGTAGATGAAGAGAAATTGCTGAAGGTTGAAGATTTGAGTGGGTGGCACTGGCAAATATTGCTGAAGGTTCACCATTGGACTTGAGTGGGTGGGTTCTTCACTCACAATTTACAGGTGTGGCTGTTTGCTACCATTTGTGAAATTTGTACTTTCTGGAGTTTAATTTATGCTTTTATTTTAGTAAATGCAGGGTTAGGGGTGAGCGGTTAGGGTTTGCCCAATTACAGGTAATATATCTCTGTCTCCTGTTATTCAATTTGTCGTAAGCCTTCCATTTTTGTTTTGGTTTCAATCTTATAACCTCTTCAATTATTTTCATTTGGTAAAACTCTGTTTAGTTTTTATTTTAGGGTTTTTGGTATGAAAGTATGAGAGAAAATAAAAATTAAAACTAGTTACTGATCGTTTCTAACAAAAGAAAAGTTGAAATCTTTCCATTGACAAGTTGTAATGAAAGAATATTCTCTTGATATGTTGTTTTCTGGTTGCACTAAAGGATCATTATATTCCTCTCATAATGAACCAACACCATAGATCAGGATGTATCAACGCTAGAAGAATAAAACTGCTATGATTCTCATTTTTGGGGGGTTTTTCTTTTGAGCTCTGTTTCTTTTCTCTATTTGGTGCACTATTCAATTTGATTTTATTGCATTTAGTCTTCGTTCTATAGAAGATACCCATGAATGGTCATCTGTAATTTCATTTGATTTACAAAAGTCACCAGAACCCCCATTTTCTGTGGTCTCATTTAGGGTTCTGGCTTTTAGATAGTTTGTTAACATGACCCTGTTTGTTTTTGTTTGTTTGCTAAAGACCCTGTTTGATTTAAGTTTTCACTTTTGTGGTGTGCTAAGTGCTTTGTTTTGGTAATTGTTTCTTCTGTGATTATAAGCAAAATATTTGTTTTGATCAGTCATGAAAGATTAAAGTTTCATATACTCTTTTTTAGTCATACAAGAGCATTACAAATATTCCTCTCAACACCATAAATAAGGATGTATCAATGCTAGAAGCATAAAACTGCAACACCACAAATATTTCTTTTGAACTATTTTTCGTTCTCCTTTTTGGTGCACTGTTCAATTTTGTTTCTATTGCATTCAAGTCTTCTTTCTATTGAAGATACCCATGAATAGTCTCTGCAGTTTCATTTCATTTAGAAAAGTCACAAGAACCCCTATTTGTTGTGCTTTGTTTTAGGGTTCTAGATTTTAGATAGTTTGTTAATATGACCCTGTTTTGATTTAATTTGTCACTTTTGTGGTGTGCTGATTCAAGCTTTGTTTTGGTATTGGGTTTGTTAATATGTACTAGTGAAGAAGAGTAGTTGGCTCATGAGCAAATAAAGCATGTCGAAGCTTGAAAAAGCATGATATCTTCCTCTTCCTCTTCATTCTCAAACGTATTATTCTTCACATGCCGCTCTCTTCATTTCTATTTGCCTTATTCTCCATTCTCTTGCAAAGCTCTTATTCACCACATCTCAAACACATGTCTCCAATTTAAACCCAAACTCTTGAACTCCCATTTTGTTTCCAAATTACAGCCCAACCATGTCCACCACATTCCTCTCAGCCTCCAATCCAACCCCATGTCCACCCTTCGCTTCCTTGATTGGTCCCACAACTCTCTCCGCTTACACCACTCCCCGCAGTCCTTTTGTGCCCTTATTCATCTGCTGCTCCGTCACCGAAAGCTCGCTCCGGCTTCACACCTTTTCGATACAATGGTACGCCAATTTGGGACTCATTTTCACTTGTTTGCTGCTTTTTCTGAGATTTCTCCCAATTATGCTTCGGATTCTAGTGATCTTTATAGCTTTCTGATTGAGAACTTTTGTCGGAATGGGATGCTAGATTCGTCTATTGAGACATTCATTCATATGTGTAAATTGGGAGTTCCAGTGTCTCCTTATGTGTTATCCAGAATGTTGAATTTTTTGGTTGATTCAAATCGTGTCCATGTGATTCTTGATTTATATGGAGAAGTGTGTAAAGCATTGAGGGGACAGTATTTCTGTGTGTATGAGTTTGTTATGGTTGCTCTTCTAAACAAGAGTAAAGTTGAAACGGGTTTGGATTTTCATTCCGCAGTAATTGAAAGAGGCTTTGTGGTTGATATTGTTGCTTGTAACAAGATTTTAAAGCGTCTTTGTAAAGAAAGTCAGATTGGAGTTGGGGAAGATTTCTTTAATGTATTGATAATGGGTGGTCCGGAGCCAAATGTGGTGACATTCAGCACGATGATTAACGCGTATTGTAAGGATGGGAAATTGGAGGAGGCCATTAAGCTTTATAAGGTTATGATAGAGAAGGGTATCAGTCCTGACTTGGTTGTATATAGTATTCTAGTTGATGGTCTTTTTAAGGCAGGGAAATTGGAGGAGGGGCTTCGACTTTTTTCAGAGGCATTAGATAGCGGCATTAAGTTGGATGTAGTCATTTTCAGTTCTGTTATGGATTCCTATGTGAGAATTGGAGACTTGGTGAAGTCAGTGGAGGTCTACAGAAGAATGCTGAAAGAAGGGATCTCGCCAAACCCTGTTAGTTACACCATTCTTATAAATGGTATGTGTCAGGATGGTAAGGTCATGGAGGCTTGTGGCATATTCGGTCAGATTGTGAAGTGTGGTTTTGTGCCATCCATTCTAACTTACAGTAGTTTGATTGATGGAATGTGCAAATTGGGGAATTTAAAGGATGCATTTTACCTGTATAAGAGTATGATCAAGACTGGCTATGAACCTGATATTATTCTTTATGGTGTGCTAGTAAATGGCCTTTGCAAAGAGGGGCTGATGGGTGATGCTCTTAGGTTCTTCTTTCAGGCTGTTTATAGGGGTGTAAAGCCCAATATCTATACTTTTAATATGTTAATAGATGGTTTCTGTAGATTAAAAAGACTAAGTGATGCTGTGAACGTGTTCATCCAAATGGGAGTTTATAACATAAAACCTGATATGGTGACGTATACTGTGATTATTAAGGGTATCTCTGAAGTAGGGAGATTAAAAGATGCGTTAGTATTTTTCTTCCAATCATTAAAGAAGGGGTTCTTGCCTGATGTTGTAACGTATTGCACACTAATCGATGGTTGCTGCAAGCAGAAACATGTATATTTTGGACTCCGGATTCTAGATATGATGCGAAGAAATGGAGTAAGTCCTGATATTGCTGTTTATAATGTTCTCATTAATATGCTTTTCAAAGAAAGTTATTTAGAAGCTGCACAAGAACTCTTTGAGCAACTTACTGAAAGTGGGCCAGAACCTGACATTGTTACGTACAACACAATGATTTGTGGTTATTGCTCTCTGAGAAGGTTAGATGCAGCTGTTCAACTTTTTCAAAAGCTGATACAGGGACAGGGTAAACCCAATGCCATTACTTGTACTATACTGATTGATGCTTTTTGCAAAGAAGGTAACATGGATGATGCCATGTTGATGTTTGATAAAATGCTGGAAAAGGATCCCGACCCCAATTTGGTCACATATAGTTGTCTTATTGATGGTTATTTTAAATCTGAAAACATGAAAAGTGCATTTGACCTGCACGAAGAGATGCTTAAAAACATCTCTCCCAATATAGTCAGTTATAGCATCCTCATGGATGGTCTTTGCAAGAGAGGACTAACGGAGAAAGCATCCCTTGCGTTTCATTGTGCTATAGAAAGGGGTTTGGTGCCTGATGTAATAGCATATGGGATTCTGATTCGTGGTTACTGCAAGGTAGGAAGAATGGCAGAAGCCCTCATTTTGTACGGCCGTATGTTAATTAGTGGCATCATGCCGGACGCTGTCATACAAAGGACGATCACTGAGCATATTCTTGAAGCTGATCAATGGAAATATTCAACCGCTCAACCGCATGATCGGCAGATAAGATCTGTTCTGTAATACAGTGTGCCACTTGGAGCCTTTGTGGTCACCTTTTTCCACCTTTTGCCTATCTGGTACTACCTACTAGCTAATTGTTGTACTAACGCCATAATTTTCTTTACGGTTCTTTTCGTAAACTGTCTAGATGTATAATTTAGTTTTTCATTGTAAATGAGGGAATACAGTATTTTATTGAAGCAAAATTAGAGTTATTATTGATATCTGGATGCTTGAGGTTAACTGGAATCAGTTTCCTAGATTCTGTGCTCAAATTTGTCGACATTTATATTTGAGTCCCCCATAAAAAGGAAGAAAAAGAAAACTAATTTGATGGATGACGGTAGAGTAAAGGCTATCCGCAAATGCGTTTCATGCATGGTTAACATGTTAAAGAAAAAATACCATGCGTTTCTATTCGACTTCTTCGGTCACAGCATGTTTTTTCCTTCTGAACTAAAGAAAGTTTAGTTTTTGCTCAAGAAAAACACCACACCCCACCCCCCACCCCAACCAAAAAAAAGGATTAAAAAAAAAAATTTCCCCACAAAACCCAAGTTATTTATTTATTTTCTTTCATAAGAAATGACAAAAAATAAAAACGAAGTTGCCCTATAATTAAGCTGTTGGCTCAACCATGGTATAATTTGAGCAATAAGTGGCTAGAAAAAGTTTCATAATTGAGTTTCACCAAAAGCAGCAGAAAATACCATGATTTTCATTCCCGTCTGAAAAAAGTTGGTTCAAGTCTTGCATGGAATTAGGAGCCCTGAGTTTGTCCTCCTGAATTCTTACTTGCTTCAAGATCTCATAAACAAAAGGGTTTACTTGATGTTAAACTGGCATTATACAAACCTAGCCAAGTTGCTCACTGCTCTCTCCCCTGTAACAAAAAGTTCATAACGCAAAGGGAATTTATGAAAAGGTAGAGTCATATAGAATAAGTTATAAAGATCATTTTATGTAGAGACTACTGCAGAATAGTTTAACATGACAGGAACTTAGTGTGTGCGAAAACCATGGTTGTAGAACTTGGAATTAACCACAAGAATAGAATTAAAGGCAATCTTTGAACTTGGTGCATAACATGGTGAAATTGCCATGCATATATAGAAGCATTTTCAAGATATTAGCACTAAATAATATAGGACTATGACCTGAGTATCTGTTGGACAATCAAAAAAGACATTTTGTTTATCTTTCAAGTTGGACAATCAAAAGACATTTTGGTCATCAACCAAGACGACATTCCCAGTTTCTAACCTTATTATATTCTTCGTTGTCGATGATGCTACGGCCATGGATGGTGAATAATAGCATAGCGGCAGAATATGAAATGGTCATGGATGACCAGGTCGTGTTAGAGGCCATATGGACCACAGAGAAGAAAAAACCAAAGTACATTGATTCTGGACTTGTGATAGAAACAGCATTTTAGTAGTTTTCGATTTTTCTGCAATCCTTGATATTTACATAAGCATCCATGTTTTCTTATAAAAGTAGAACTACATATGGACAACAAATAACTACATGTTTGTTCAGCATTGCCCAGCAGAACCACTTTAACTGAAATATTATCACCATATCATAGAGAAATAATTGAAATCAAACGGCACATAAACAAGATAGCAAGCGACTTTGCGCGTCAAAGATATTTCTGACAAAATTTCCTTTTGCTTACTCACAAACTTCTTCCTAGGAAGTTGCAGAAGTAAGAAAGCTTCCCCCAAATGCAATTATTTCTTCCTTTTTCCACATACAAAGTTCGACATAATGACAGGGTTACAAAGCAAAAGGTAACAAATTTGTATGAAGTCTGAAGTAGATCAGGTGATATCGTTATCAATCAAAAACAGTATTTGTACTACTTAATCAAAGCCATTGCAGGCATAAACAGTCTACAAAAACCCCTGAGTTGAATCACAAAACTGTGGGTTATCTTGACTTGCATAAATTCAATCTTGTCCGTCCTGGAAACAAGAGGAAAAACTACATCAAATAACTTCCCTGCACCCAGATCATAAATCAAATGCCAAAATAAATGTCAAATGAATGACAACCAAGAGATGAAACCTTCATAATACATCAGAAAAATAAATATATACCTTCAAATTACAAGGTTATCCGAGCTTGAGTTGTGCTATTTTTTCAACACAAAAAAGAAGAAAATTGAAATCAACTGTACGGTTTGAGTTCTAGTTTTGTTCTTTGAAGAGATGGGACTGTCTCAATGTGATGCTCAGAAGAAGTTTTTGATGCTTTGGTCAAATGTTTAATTCAGTTGGGTTTGTAAAAAAAAAAAGGGGAACGATTTCAAAATTCAATGCAGCATGTTCACTTTTCTCAAGGGAAACCAATTGAATGAGGTAGAAAGGGGGTTTCCTCAGCATCCCACGTGGAAGCTTATAAGCAAGAGGTGTCCTACATCAGAACTAAGGCCATCGAGTCCGTAAAGTATGCGTCCACACAAGCAAGCACCTCAGCCAACAAGGAAGCTCATGACCATGACTTGGGAAATAAAAGATAATTGATAAAACATCTCCAAGAGTGAGGGGTCGGATGAGAAGAGGCTCAGTAAGGAGATGGAGGCACCCTCCTTCAATCGTGTGTTTTCTTTTTTCTTTTTCTTTTCTTATGGGCTAGGGAAGAGAGATGCTTTTTTATTGTTTAGTTTAGTATGAAATGACAGTGTTACCCTTTGATTGTCAATTTGAGTTTCTTCCCTTAACATTAAGGGGTGTAGGTGGAATAAATCAAAGTTGTTGGGTCCAAGTGGAATAAGTCCAAACCTCAAGAAGTGTAACTCAAAATTTTCCTCAATTATTTGAGTTTACTTGGAAGAAATCAGTACCTGAGGAGCAGGAGTCTCAATAATCTTAGGAGCAGCCAACTTCGCTGGAGATCCCTCAAATAAACGAGAGCACTCCGTGTATGCGGATCCAATGCCCAATCCAGCGCCAAAAGCTACAGAAGCCCAGCGACTCACAGGACTCCCTAGTAAGACACATCAAAAGTACATTGATTAATTCAAGATTGCTAATTTTGGGAGAGTTAAAGCATATACTCGGTTCAATAACATGAAAAAAAACAAAATTGGTCTCAAGCTCATGATAATTAGGTAGAGCATTCAATGAATTCAACAATCTGCCAAGGGGAAAAGGGGGAAAAAGAACTGTAAAAATATGGTTACTCCTGATTTTTATGCCTTTGAAAGTCCTGCCCTTCATGGCTTATGAACTATGATACATGGCATCTGGTAAGAATATTAGATGCAGGTACATGCCCATATGTTGGATTAGTTTGATTTTATAACATTTCCATGAATCCAGAGTGCCTAGTGGTCATAATTTTTAAGATTGGCACGTCCTGTCGCAGGAATATGGCAGGTGAACTGAGGGCCAACATAACCCTACGTTATGACTTCTACCAAATTAATTAGTTGTATCTACCATATTCTTCTATATATTAGGCATGGATCCCACTCACTTCCATTAGAAATCCCTAAATATTACTTTACACAGTATGCTTGGTTTTAAGAAATTGTGTAAAAGGAAATCATTTTGCAATAATATAAGCAGCTCAACCTACTCCATTCTCAACCTAAATTAAGAAATCCTAGAAAAGGGTAATTTGGGATGGTGGACGAGGGTGGTCAGCTCTGACACCTGTGTTGTGAGAGTTTCCAGAACTTGAACAATCCATTTGTAGTCCATCTCTGTTTAGTCTGTCTTTCCAGGCTTAGTTGGAGCCATACAATTGACCCACGGCGTGCAGACAAAGAGAGTTGAAAATTTCGGGCCCAAGGAAAAACGAAAACTTGCTATGATGCCAAATTTGATGTAGGATATGGGTGAATTGAGTGTTTAGGTAATTTAGCGGAAGCGAAAACAATGAAAAAAACAGAAAATAAATTATAAGGATGTAAAGGGGTTTGGCACCAAGAATTCTCCAATCTCTGGAAAATACATGGGGGTGTATTTATAACAATCTAACCCTAGAGTGAAAAGGAAATTAAACTTATTAGCTCACCCTCTAGGACATAAACACCATTAATGAAACTTTTTAGATAAAAACAAAATCTCATGAGGTGATACCAAAGAAGCCAAAGTGGGTAATGAGAAATTAAACAGAGAAGTAAAGGGAAAAGGAAGAACTGACTGAATAAAAGGAGACCCCCAAAGGCACCGCCCAAGGAAGAGTAGACGAAGCGCCGGACCGTCAGATCGAGACACGCGTCCCATTTGGCGTTCACGTCGTACTGGGGTGGGAAGAATTCTTTGTTGTCTGCCATTGCCTCCTGCTTTAGATTTGCTTCGTTTGTGTTTCGATCGGTTTCTTTGTTGCAGCCGAGTCTGATTTTGTGAGAGTGAGGGTTCGTCTCCTCTTGCTTGCGCTTGATAATCTGTGATTTTGGGGGGGTTGGGTCCGTTGATGCTTTCCAGTCCTTAGCTTTTGAGCTGCATCGTTTTTGGGCTTTATTTTGATGAAGAATGGGCCTAACTGTAATACGAAAACTTCCGAAGAGTTAGGGCCCGTTTGAGCAGGCGTGGATTTGGATTTGGGCTCTTAAATCCAAAATAAATTTTTGATTTGTATTAATTCGAATTCTCTAGTTGAAAATCTTATATCAGGAATTGGTCTGGTGCAATGAGGGCATTCAAGAATAATTTGGACGGCAGGGAAAAAAATTTCTTGCACTAGAAACGAGTCACATTTACCCATGAACTCTCTCTCTCTCATCGGCAGTGCATTTCTAAAAGACGCGCTCTTCACATCGGACCAATTTACGAGATTGATGGACATGACTTGTTTTATTACTTTTGTTGAACTCCAAATCTCTTCCGCCATAATTTCGGTAGTGAAATAACAAAATTTGAGTCCGGCGGACTCAGGCGTAACAAAGACGTCTTGCTTTTGTGTAAGTGTGGTATGCGGTTGATGGTCGTGCGAATGGTTCATAGATAAATGGATGGATGGATGAATGCACTAGCGTGATTTGACTTCTTTGCAAACAATTGTTGGCTGAAAGAGGAACAAGTCTCAACCTAAACTACAAGGCGGTTGGGTTGGTAAATACGGTTGGTGATGGCAAATGGGTCACCGAACTCGATAGCTCAGCGATGATGGCACTGAGCTTGGTAGCTCCGTGGGTTCAAACAGCGTGGGAAATGCGGTAACCTAAGGTATCTCGATGGACTCGATAGTGCTCAAGAAAATACTTCAGAAATGCGGGGCATCAAAAGAACTTCCTTATTGATATATTGATGAATGAAATGAGTTGGGGACTGCCCACGAATCCTAGAATGGTTTCTGGAATTCTTTGCAGTAGTTATCGATAGTTACTCTTACTCCTAAGAAAGCATTTTAAAGAAACATGATAAAAATAAAAGGTTTTTGCTTGTTAAAAGATTTTGGTTTGGTGTAAGTACCCTCGTAAACATTGTTGGCAGTCTTCTATTTATATGTTCGGTGGATACTCTGGCAGAACTAGGATCAAGGTTGAAGTCCCTTCAAGCATACAAAATTTTCTTTTGTTTTAAGGTAAATAAATGACAACGGAGTTTGTCACCGGCAAGAGGCGGTGGTGGCTGGCAAGTGATGGGCAACGGTGGCTGACATTGTGTGTAATTTTGAGGTTTTAATTAGATTATTATAAAATTAAGTACTACTTTTTTGGTCATTATGTAAAGTAGGTGAAATTATGTTCTTAAAATTATGTTATTATCTATCACAATTAAGGACTAAAATATCGATAATATGGATGAAATATTGATGATATTATCGTTTTTTCGGGTCTAGGATATTTTGGAACATATTCATACACATATCGTATAAGTATCGCTAATATCGGAAAATATTGATGTCGATAATTTCTCTCACACTTCAACAACCCTTGGCCAAAATATCGTCATAATATCGATAATATCAAGATGATGAAGACAGTGGAAAATTTGAAGAGTTATACTAACTGTTCACCCGTTTTCGTGTTTAACTCCTGATGTGGAAGGGAGAAGTTCCCCACTGGCTTGAAGACCACTTGCTGGTCGGCAAGTCAGCTTTCTTTGGTATGTGAGCGTGCCACTGCTAGCAATGTAGATTCTAGCAGACTTATTTTGAGAGTGGATAACTTGCGCCTCAAGTTACTGGCTTCTAAAACAAAACGATTGTGAATTTGGGTGAGGAATATCTCCCAAGTAAGTTCTTTTCTTGCCTCAGACTGGTGAGGACTTTCACAATTTATCTCAGTATCAAATGATTGTTCTGGCCAGAATGGATAATAATAAAGTACTGTTTTCAGGCAGAACTCCCTTTTACAAAATCAAGCAGGGAGAAACCGACTCTAGAAAGACAAAAAGATGGCTGAAACTCCATTTCTGCCTGGGTGGAAACTTCTGATCCGGGCTGGACTGGGCATGTCTATGCTGGACTGTACTGTTGACAACTTTAGCTGCTTGGCTTCAGCTGTAAATCGATACCAAAGTTCAATTTTGGCAGAGCTTCAATCTTCTTCAAGCCTTGGGAGACTTTTGAGCGGGCAGAACCGCGACTTCTTCAGTTTGAAGGGACAGAAGTGGCTATTCGTATTTAGCAAGCTGGAACTATGCTATAAAATTTGTTGAGGTTTTCATATTTGTGAAAACTCAAACTGTGTTTGTCTTGGCTTTTGCTGAACCAGACTTGTAACGAGAGGGATCTCGCTTTCAGAGGACTTATTTTCTAAGTCTGAACTTTGGAATTCTGATCTAAAGCTGGTTTTCTTTGGATCCAAGTGAGCTTTTTCTTGTTTGTTTTTTTTGATTGATTGATGAATTGAGTGTCTTTTGTTCCTTTGCCTACTTTCGTTTTTATAAGAGACCCTCCTGGGGAGGTGATTTTTAATCCTAAATAATGGGCGGCAAAAAAGATCTCTTATAATATAAAGTAAGAAGGATTTCTTATCAATCAAGGCAGATAGGTTCTGAGCAGTCACCTCCTAAAGCAGTCCCTTCCCTGATTTCCTGGGTGGCAGTTTTCTAATTCAAACCACCGCCACCATCTGTGTAGGCTTTCTATGGCGGTTTGGCTTTTTTCTTTTTGTATTTTCTGAATGGTTCCCTGTTTCCCGTTCTAATTTAGAAAGCGTGATCCGTGAATCCCTGGGGGGGTGGTGCATCGATTTGGAGCAAAATCTTGAACATAGATGGGTTTTTTGATCTTCAATTGGCAGCGTTTCAGAGACGTCCCTTTCATATTTTTAAATTTCAGTCGGTATTGCTGACTTTTCTAAAGCTGAGGCAATCACGTGGGTATGTCTTTGATCCCTTGGGTCTGAACCTAATCAATAATTCATGGGCTGATCTTTTGAAGCCCACCTTGTCAGTTTCCTCTTTGGGCCTTTCTTTGGGCTGAAGCTTTGTTTTCAACATTCTTGGTGTGAAGCCCAATCTGTCTGGATCCTATTTTGTTTTTCTCAAGTTTTCGGGCTGGGCAGGCAATTTCATCATGGGCTTGTCTCTTGGTTTTGGGTGTGCCGAATTTGGGCCCAAACACTAACACACCCTGAGGTTTCTTGTATTTTTACAAAAATCCCTAAGGTCTCAAAAATTATACAAACACCCGCTAAGATTTCAATTTGTTTTTACAAAATCCTTTTTCGTTGATAGATTGTCCAAAAATTGATGATTTCAATGAAAAAATATATATGCAAATGACAAAATTAACCTCAATGAAGTATATGCAATTTAATCTCAAATGCCAATTTTGTCATTTGGAGAATTTTTGTATAAAATCTTTAATCTTTGGATGAAAAATCAAAGAAAAGAAGTTTTGTGAAAATAATTTAAAACATAATAGGGTGTTCTTGTAATTTCTAAAACCTCGAGGAGTTTTGTGAAAAAGCTAAAAACCTCTAGGGGTGTTAGTATAAATAACTCAAATTTGAACCTTATAGAAACTCTATGTGTTATTAAAGTCACTCATGTATCTTATCATGCAATGTATAAAATGTTAAATATTGAAGTAAATCATTATAAATAAATAATTATGGCATGTTTAATATTATTTCATTAATTACTACATATTTTTTACACTCGCAGTGTTTGTCAACTCGTTATATAATCAACTTAAATAAGTTAAACCCATCATATAATGCATTTCCTTCCAATTTTTTTGTGATAAAGTAATAGATATTTGACTAAATAAACATCCTCCAAAGTTTTAAGAAATTTTTTCAAAATTTTCTTAAAATTTCAGTAGTTTTTAATTAATTTTTTTGATATTAATAATTTCTCGATATCTCCATATTTTTAAATTACTGATATTTTCAAAACCATCGATATTTTAGACCTTGATCACACTGGGAAACTCCTATCGAGTTTAAACAGAAGCTCTCAGCTGTATTGCCGTTAAAAAAAAAAAATGCTTTAAGAAAAAAGAGAAAAAATAGCAATTAAAAAAAGAGAGCATAGGATTCCAGATTCAAGCCAAACCCTCATTCACATCCCTGGCGGAGGTATGTGGTGAGCATGCGTTAACACAACGAGGCCATCGCTGACAAAACGGTCAGTTCCTAAATAAGCATCTCTCTCTCTTCATCTCTCTCACTTTACTCGTTTCTTCTTTCATCTTCTTCTACTAAGCAACTAGTCGAAAACCTACCAAACCCATCTCCCTCCATCTAATTCTTCAGCCCCCCTTTTACCATTTTCCCGAAAATGGCAGATGAAATCCCCAAAACAACCTCACCACCTTCAGACCAAGTACCACAGCCGACCTCTGAGAATGAACACCCAGCAGCACCTGCTGCAGCTGCTGAGCTTGAACCACTGCCTTTGACAGAAACAGAGGCCAAAGAACAAGAGCCACTTCCGCCACCACCGTCGCTGCCGGAGGTGACAGAGTCTGAGAAAGAAGAGCTGCCGCCGCCAGTGGCAGCAGTGGTGGAGACGGAGTCGGGGGAAAAAACTCAGAAAGAAGAGCCGGAGCGGAAGCAGATTCCTCGATCTTTGATTTCGTTCAAGGAGGAGAGCAATATAGTGGCTGATCTATCGGATTCCGAGAGAAAAGCTCTTCAAGAACTGAAGCAGCTCGTCCAGGAAGCTCTCAACGGCCACCAGTTCACTTCCCCAAAACTCCAAGAGGCCCAGGAAAAAGCAGCAGCAGCAGCTGAAGCACCACCACCCATTTCTGAATCAGAAACTAAACCGACCCATGAGCCCAAAATCGAAGAGAACCCATTGAAGGAAGCAGAGGAGGTAGCTAAAGAAGCGACACAATTGGCCGTTCCTCCAGAGGAAGTGTCAATTTGGGGAGTTCCTCTTCTCAAGGATGATCGGAGCGATGTGATTCTTCTCAAGTTTTTGAGGGCCAGGGACTTCAAGGTGAAGGATGCGTTTACTATGCTTGGCAACACGATCCAGTGGAGGAAAGAGTTCGGGATCGATGCTCTTGTCGATGAAGATCTTGGTGATGATTTGGAGAAGGTAGTGTTTATGCATGGATATGATAGAGAGGGTCACCCTGTGTGTTACAATGTGTTTGGGGAGTTTCAGAACAAAGAGTTGTATCAGAAAACGTTTCTCGATGAGGAAAAGCGAACCAAGTTTCTTCGATGGCGGGTTCAGTTCTTGGAGAGGAGCATTAGGAAGCTTGATTTCAGGCCTGGTGGTGTTTGTACTATTTTTCAGGTTAATGATCTTAAGAATTCTCCGGGTCCTGCGAAGAAGGAGCTTAGGATTGCCACCAAACAAGCCCTTCAGTTGCTTCAGGACAATTATCCCGAATTCGTTGCCAAACAGGTACTTGATTGTTCATTTTGGTATTTTGATACTTTTTGGGTTTATTTGATGTATACCAGGTTTGTGTTGAATGTTGATGTATTTTTGTTTGGTTGTGGATTTCTTAATTAAGGTGTTTATCAATGCTCCTTGGTGGCATCTTGCGTTGTACACCATGATCAATCCCTTCGTGACCCAGAGGACCAAAAGCAAGTTTGTTTTTGCAAGGCCAGGCAAATCTGCGGAGACCCTTTTCAAGTGAGTAGAGAGAATCTGTCTATCTTATGTGCCAAATTATAATCTGATATCAAGTTGGTTTTCTCATATTTTTGTCCCTTGTTTTTAATGCTTGGCTTGAACTTTGAATTTCAATTGATGTATGTATACTATAGGTACATTTCTCCTGAGCATGTTCCAATTCAATATGGTGGCTTGAGTGTGGATTACTGCGACTGCAACCCAGAATTCACCATTGCCGATCCAGTCGCGGATGTTACCGTTAAAGCGGGCACAAAACAAACTGTGGAAATTATCATTTATGAGGTTTGATTTCCATCTTTCCTTTTTGTTCAACTTTTATTGTTATCCATGTCTCTGATTCATGTCTGGTGATGAATGGGAAGATTACTTTAATTATTTGGATATTGATAAATTTCAGAAGTGCACCATTGTGTGGGAGCTCCGAGTAGTGGGGTGGGATGTGAGCTATGGGACTGAATTTGTGCCCGATACAGAAAATGGATACATAATTATCATACAGAAAGCCACAAAGATGAGCCCAACTGATGAACCAGTGGTGCAAAACAGTTTCAAAGTGGGCGAGCTGGGTAAAATATTGCTCAAGATCGATAATCCAACCTCAAAAAAGAAAAGGCTTCTGTACAGGTTCAAGATCGAACCCTTCGAAAACTAAGCAGGTTAAACAATCGTGCACGTAAAACTTCTGTTGTGCTGCACTTGAGGGGAAAGTGAAGAGGAAAGGCATTGCCATCATACTGTTTATCATCTTCATTTTGTTGTGTTTGTAAAGTAAATTGGGGTTTCTACTTGAGGTTTATAGTTGTAACTTTCGGTTTTGCAAAATAATTTTTCCTTCTCTTGTATCTTTTGGTTTGTTTTGTGGCATTATTAGAAACAAAAGTATATTTATATTCGAAAGGAAGCGAACAAATTTGAGGAAAACGGTGGCGTTATGAAAGTTGGGAGTTTTGTGTGACAACATTTTGGATCCTATGAGGCGTACGTTAAAAGTACATTTTTATTAGTTGGCAAACGCGCATCTCTATCTGTCCCAAACATGGATGGATATTCGAAGGATGAGGTTTTACACATGAAATCTGCATTTGCGATTTCATTTTCACATGTTAACCTCATTTTCAGTTGGAGTTTGTTTTCTTACACGCACTACTTTTATTTGGTATTAAAGAGGGCCAAAGCCCAGCACAAGGCCTCTTAAGGTCCATCCGATCAATGAAAATGTTATATTAGATGACCGGATTGAACCCTTACCACCATATACCTATGGGCGTGCTAAAGAGTGTGAGGTCCTCGGTGTTTTAAGTATAGTGGGTATTTTTTTTCCAATATTAAAAGAGGTATTAAAGTTCAAATTTCACTTTTCTATTAATAAATGAAAAGAATACTTATTATAAAATAAAAAAATAAAAAAACCTTGTTAATCGCTCTCAGCAAATCATCAGTACATTTATAATTGTACACGACGAGGGGGACACATCCATTCCATTCCTATAAGCAAGTTCCACACCATAATAAAATATAAGCTTAGTTGTACTAGTGTTTGTGAAACTAGGGTTGGTAATGAGTCGTGTTAAGAATAAACAACTTAAATTTGACCCGTTTAATAAACGTGTCATGTACAAGTTGACTCGCTACTTTCTCGTGCGAGTTTCAGATCGTGTCGGGTTGACTCGTTAATTGATAACAAATAAAAAATCATGAATTTAGATAATTTAATCAAGTAATTATTTTTATTTTATTTTATAAAATAGTGATTACATTTTGCCTCTCTCTATGTATGAAGATTGAGAAAGAGAAATAATTTTAAAAAATGAAGAAGAAGAAAGAAAATGGGTTGGCAAGTTACATAGGTAACTTAGCGGGTTGATTCGCTAATTTTCCGTGCTGCGTGTTTCGAGTTGTGTTGAAAATTGCCACGTTACGTGAAACTGTGATTAACTTTGCTCCATTGACCAATGTTTTAAGTCTCAATCAACCCCCTCGTGAAATTCGTTAATAATTTCATCAAAACCAATGGCGTGGCTCCTACATGGCCCTTCAAATTTTCTACCATGTTGGAGCTACATCAGTTTTGACAAAATTTCAAAGGGACTTTACAGTGGAGGATAAAATGAGACTCCAAATATATATCAATTAAGGGGGTAAGGAGGAATAGTTTGACTTTCGCGAAGCAATATAAGCTTTGATCATATTTTCATTGGGCACTACAATATTCAAGGCTAAATATGATATATCACGCAAATCTAAATAATCACGCGCGAAAGGTAACTGTCGAATGTTGATGCATTACGGGACTACTTACATAACCACCTACACTCATGAGTAATTGTCCTTAGCATTTCTTTTCTTCTAAATCTCCAAAGTTGAAATAGGATAAAGTCTTGATTAAGCACCTCTATTTTCTTCTTTTTTGCAATTGAATGGGTTGATTAATTATGCACTTTGAAATATGTTAAATAAGTATTATCTGGAACCCAAGTTGACTACTAGACCCTCATCCAAAATCAATCATGCTCAACACCTAGAATTTAGACTCAAACACTATGTTAGTGAGGGAGAAGATTGAGTTTTACTTTTTCAATTAAGTTTTAAACCACACGCCTTGTGTTAGTTGCTGACAACTTTAAGCATGTTGGTTGTTTGTAGCAGCTGGCTTATTTTATAAAGACAGACATAGCGACTTTATACGAATCTTGCAGGCTTGCAGCCGCAATTTGTGCTTCACACTGCCAGGGCTAATAAGATCAAGGGAGCATTTTTACTCGTTATTTTAACTTTAAGTATATATATATATATATATATATATTAATATTTCATATGTGTTTATAGACATAATTATAGTTCTATAAATATAAAGTAAAAAATTAATTATAATTATGTCAACCGACACATGTCAAGTGATGAGAATGATAGTAAAAATACACCTTAAATTCAAGTGACGAGCAAAAATAATTCCTAAAATCAAAGGAATAATAATGTTTTGATTTCACTGTGAGTATAATAATGTTTTGATTTCACCTTGAGTTCCGTTTGTTTTGCCTTGTTGTTTCCCATAAAACTATGTTGCTGAATTTGAGTACTGATTACTCATGCGTTCAATTTCTCAATTCTAAACTACTTTTGATAACATGTTTACTTATTATGAGTGAGTATTAGAATATATGGCTATCGAAATCATGTAAGCTTCATTATAATATTCATAATCCAATACATTCAAATCATAAATTGGATCAATTAGGGGAATAGTTCCAATTCCTTAGTTTTCATATTTCTAGGTTCGTGATTCGTGACTTCTCTTATATTCCTAGTAAATAAATATACCCTAATTTGAAAAATAAAAATAAAGAATATTCAAATTTAGGATGTAAAGCATTACTTTGACCAACAACAGCCCTAACTCACACGTGCCATCACTCATCATGCTTATAAAGAATTCTGTTTGCATTCATTATATTGTATGATATTTGTTTGGTGAGCTTTCGATTTTTAGGTACGTGGATTCGCATGGGTTGGTAACTTGGTGGGACAATTCTTTTTCCATTTGCTTTTTCATGTTGTGCACTGTCTTCGGGCAGCAATCATAATCAACCCATTGAAGGGACGTGGTGTTGGCTTTCTTGGTTTATAGTTTTGGCGTTCTTGCTGGGAACTTAATATCTAATTTCAGCTCTAACATTTTGTATTGTCCCACAGGACAACAATGTGTACCACCGAGCACATGTTATTATGTTCGTTAGTTGACAATTGAAGTGGCAAGAACAACGTGGCGGTAAACTGTTGAGCGTTGTTTTTATTTAACTGTTCGCTCGTTTGATTATCATTTTAGTTTTCAATTTTTATTTTTATTTTTTGTGAAACGAAGATTTATTTCAATCAAAACCAAAACCATTGTAAAAGATCCTCAACCAAATCATCTGGAATGAGCTCATGCGCCCACAAAGTTGCTTCAGCTAAAGAAAAACTAAAACCCTTTTAAAATTAGAGACATTAATTAATGAATTGTTATTTAGGTATAGTGTTGAATGTAGTCGGGTCCCAAAAGAGTTTCACAATTTTACAAGGCGTCCAGAGACAGTAATCGAACTTTAGTTCCCAATGGCACCCACAGCCCAACCCTCATACTAATTGGACCAGTCCACTTTTTTGTCAAATGAGCACAAGGTGCCAAATCCCAAATCCAGGGAGATGTTACAATGAGGGGAATTTCGGTGGGATCTGGATTCATTTGGGTAAGTGGGGTTGAATAAAGGGTTCAATCCAACCATCCAATTATTAGAAAAATGTAAGTTAATATTTTCTCTCTTGTTGAATCGTTGAAATTGGAATTGTGAAATGGTAACTTTTTTGGGAAAAATTAAATTCGAAAATCTCAATCCCTAATTTCCACGATTGAAAACGAATTCCTACTCAATTGGAATTTCGAAATGACAACTCTTTTGGTGGAAATTAAACTCGGGAATTTCAATCCCCAATTTCAATAATTTTTCCCCGTTCGTTATTTAATAAGTTCCATGTTTAAATTGTTAAACAATGAAAATATCAATTTCTAACTTTTAGCTAAATCCCGAGTTATTTTCCTCCATCCAAACATCAGATAAAGATATTTGGTTGTCTTTTTTCAGAGCGTTGAGTTGAAGGCCATGCATGTTCACCAATGCAAAAGGTATTTGACAGCAACATACCAGTTCCACAATTCTTATCACTAATAGCCAACGGATGATCATAAAAACCCTTGGAAGCATTTAATTTATGTATTTAATAGAAAAGGGAACTGATGATAAGGTGGCTTAGTGGAAAAATATCATACAAAGAAAAAATCAGCATGAAATGTAGCAATCAACACAAAGAATCTCCAACCACAACACAATTATAAAACTATAAAATTACCATTTAAAAAGAAATAATATTAATAATTAGCAGATGCCTTGTAATATTAAAAGTGTGATCATAGTTTGACCCTGTTGCTTCATCTTGATGATAAAATTTAATTCAGTAATAATAAATAATTATTTATGTTTAATTAATTAAAGGTGGTGGGGAAAATGATTACGAACCAAACATGGGGCCCTAACCCTAGGAAGGAATCAAGATGAATAAAGCTACCTAAAGAAGACAACTAAGAAGGCTGCTTTTTCCAAAAGTGATTGATTGCCAAAATTACTGCCCAACTTTCTTTTTGTTTTTTTTTAAATTTTATAGATTTTTAAAGTGATAAAAAAAAATATTTACAACGGAAAGTTATCATGAATGTTAACAACATGTGCAACCCTTTGTTCCCTCCCAGGTATGATTAAAGAGCTCATGGAATGAAATGACTGTGCTGTGCTCTGGTCATGGATATACTTTTTTTTTTCTTTTCCAGACCAAGAAAAAAAAAAAAAAACTTTTTTCCTTTTCTTTTTTTATTTATTTTTTATTTTTTGTTTTTTAACGGTCTGTAATTCCACTATGGAGTTGCAGAGGAAAGGAACAAGACAGTGACGAAGAAAAATGGTCCAACTCCTCCTTCGATGCACCGAACACTATAAAATTCGAATTGTTTGGTACCAAGATGTTTGTTTTTTAACCTCGAAAACGCTGTTAGTTTATAAATGAAGAGGAAAATCCTGAAATTTTAGCTTGTACCTCGGCTGGCCCAAATCATGATGAATCTTACTAATGTGGCATTAACTTTTTCTACTTAGGACAGACTTAAGTTTGAAAAAAAGGATGATTAGTAGTACCACCAACCCACGGGGTAATCGAAGACAAAAAGTCTTGATTTACATATTAATGATCTCAAGTTCGAATTCATATCACATTTTAGTACTGTATTAGTGTGTGATAAATCTCATCATTCTATATAATTTAGACTGTCATTTATATTCAAACAAATATTATTAGTGATTGATATTGTATCGATATTGTTATTGATCTCACTTAAATTGAGATTGAGATTGATATTGTATCGATATTACGTGCTTCAACCTTTGTTACTTTGGACACAGTTACGTTAAAAATGGGATGGCTGCTTCCTTTGATATGTTGTGGATCATGTCATCAATCAATGTTGGAGAAGAGACCACATTAATATTCTATCGATATTAGCTTAATTTGCACTAATTAAATAAAATCACAAAGATATTTTCCTCTTCTATAGATAATCAAATGTGAAAAATAAAATAATAGAACTGGAAAATATTCAAGAAAAGAAGGTTTTATCAATCACAATTTCAAAGCAACCAAAACGTGATCTGACATATTGATATTGTGATCGGATTCAAAACATGATTTCAGGCACCTAAAACTTGATTAGAAAAGCAACTATATATCAATAAGAGAAAGTAGGACTAATTAGATTGATTTGAGGCAAACATGCCTAAAAGGAAAACACCTCCAGAGTCCAGACAAACTTCAATTTACTTTAAAAAACAGTAAATCAATAAAACGGGATTGAATCAGACTTTAAAACAATTTCCTAATATACATGCACGATAATGGCTTGACTTTCCTTTAAACCAAATGTTGTTTAAGTGTTAAGCCACAAGTCTGGAAATCGGGATTGAAGAGAAACTTTAATCTTACACTAAAATGACACTTCTAAACCCATAATAAGGTCTAGAAAATGCCAATATAAATTTCATACTAATAATATCATAATTTTATCGTGCGCCGAGCAATGTAACGCCTCTATTGTTCACGACTCTAATGCAATACCCAAGGGCAGAAGAGCACTACATGACACGAATATATGAGAGGATTAGGCGGTGTGGAGCATGTGGAAAGGTTTGTTAACTTTTTCTTTACAATCGATTTTTAGGGTTTTAAATTATACTTTTTAAATCCTTAAATTATTTTACAGCCAGGTTTAGTATAAATATTAAAGTGATTAGATTATAAAACAACTCTTAATCAAACTTTCACCGGCAAATAGGCTAAAAATGTCCTTTTAATAAGAAATAATAATAAAAAATGGAAAAGTGGAAATAAATTAATAAATAACATAGTATTATTAAAATAGGCATACAACAACAACAGATAAACTCAAGGCTTAAAAATAAAAAATGACAAACAGATAATAACAGGAAACAGAAGAGACCAAATTTACACAGATTTTACATGCAAAAGAGTATAAAGAAAGAGTTTCTGTCCCATGTCGACACACATTCCAATTCCCCCAACATATCTCATATGTACTGTCACCACACAAGCCATCATCTATCCATCCAGGACTCGACTTCAACTATTGTTTACAAACAATCCAAACAAAATTACCAAAACCCCCATACACTAAAACAAATATGAATTAAAAAAAACCCCCAGACTTGTTTTTTCTTCATTGCAAAACATAAAAAAATATCAACCAAAAGAAGAAAAAATAATTAACCCTGTATTTAAAAATTAAAGAAAAAGAAAACAAAGAACCCCCAGACTTGTTTATTCTGCAATGCTGCAATTGAATTGTCTTCTGTTTGATTGGAATTGCTGATCCAAGACAGGCATGAATAATTGAATTATTCAAGCTTTCTTTGTTCAATCAGAGCAAGGCTTGGTCTTGGACCTGTAGAGGAGCTTCTTTTTCTTAGAACTTTGGTTATCAATGGTGAGCACAACCTTGCCTGCCTCCCCAATCTTGTAGCTGTTTGAGATCACTGGCTCATCAGCTGGAGCAACCTTCCTGGTCTTCTGCAATATTATGGTGTAGCCGTCCTCCGCGGACGGCACAAATTCGGCTCCATAGCTCACATCCCATCCCACCACTCTCACTTCCCAAACCAGAAGACCATTCTGCAAGCAAATTCAACAAAACCCAATGAGAATTTATAATTAAAAAAAATACAATTAGAAAGCTCATATATTCTACCATTTAATTCCTTGAGCCCTGCATACCTCAGAGACTGGGATTTCAACTGTGTGCTTTGTGGCTGGCTTAACTGTGATCTCAGTGACAGGATCAGATGTGGTGAATTCTTGCTCACCCTCCCTGCTTAGCCCACCATACTGCACGGGTACATGCTCAGGAGCAATATATCTGTTTCACAAAATTCAGAAATTAAATTATGCACATACCCCTTTTATTTATTTATTTTTATTTTTAAAATTTTGATGAATGAACAAAGCTCTAAAGCAGCAGCGCAGTGGTGCCGAAAAAAGGACATGAAAATGGATAATTAAATAGAAATTACAATACTTACTTGAAAAGGGTCTCAGCAGACTTGGAAGGACCAGCAAACACAAACTTGCTCTTGGTCCTCTGGGTGAGGAAGGGGCTGATCATCCTGTTGAAAGCAAGATACCACCATGGGACATTGATGAACACCTTCAAAAACCAAAACCCAGATATCAAATTAAGCAATTAATAATAGAGAATATTATCGCTAATTAATCAGTCACTAACTGAGTAATTTAAGTACCTGTTTGGCTACAAACTCAGGGTAGTTATCCTGAAGCAATTGAAGGGCCTGGTTGGTGACCTGGTTGTGCTCCCACTTGAAGAAACCAGGGAAGTTCTTGAGATCATTGACCTGAACAATGGTAGAAATCCCGGTAGGGTTGAAATCAAACTTTCTGATGCTCTTCTCCAAGAACTGGATCCTCCACTTGATGAACTTTGACCTCTTCTCTTCATCTGTGAAGGTGTTCTGGTAGAGCTCCTTGTTCTGAAACTGCCCAAAAACATTGTAGCAGACAGAGTGGCCTTCCTTGTCAACTCCATGGGTGAAAACCACCTTGTCCCAATGGCTTCCAAGATCCTCCTCCAGAAGGGCGTCGATGCCAAACTCCTTCCTCCACCGCACGCTGTTCTTGATCATGGCGAACGCGTCCTTCACCTTGAAGTCCCTGGCTCTCAGGAACTTTAGCAGAACGACGTCGCTCCGCTCGTCACTGAGAAGCGGAATTCCCCAGATATGCACCTCCTCCGGCGGCGGAGGAGGTGCGGTGGGGGCTTCCGTCTTCGGCTCCTCCGGGGCCGGAGCAGCAGCAGCAGCAGAAGCCTCCGCTGCCACCTCGGATTCTGGTTTAGGCTCGGCTGCAGCCTCCTCTGCTGCAGAAGCAGAGGCAACTTCCACTATGGTCTCTTTGATGGCCTCTACGGTCTTTGCGCCGTCATCGTCAACAGTCTCCACAACCTCCTCTGTCACAACCACAGCCACAGTCTCTGTTGGCTTCTCTACTTCTTCCACTTTGGGCTTGTCTTCTTCTTCTTTGGGCTTGTCTTCTTCTTTGGCTTCCTCTTTGGGCTTTTCTTCTTCTTTGGCTTCCTCTTTGGGCTTCTCTTCTTCTTTGGCTTCTTCTGCTGCTTTTGGTTCTTCAGCAGCAGCAACTTCAGCTTTGGGTTCTTCTTCGGCCTTCTTCTCCTCAGGCGGTGCAGGCTTCTCTTCCTCCTTGGCCGGCGGCGGAGTGGGCGGAGCAGTGAACTCGTGCTTGTTGAGGGCCTCCTGGATGAGTTGCTTGAGCTCCTCAAGAGCCTTCTTCTGCGGCTCGGGAAGCTCACCAACAACATAGCTCTCCTCCTTGAAAGAAACCGACTGAGCGATGATCTTCTGATCCTCCTCAGCAGCCTTGGGGGCCTTCTCCTCAGCCACAGGCTTCTCGGCTACCGCCTCAGCCTCGGCCTCCGGAGGACCTTCTTTCTCGGGTACAGCCTTCTCGGCAGGCGGCGCATCAGCCACCACCACAACTTCCTCACTGTAAGTTGCTGGTGCTTCTGCAACAGCAGCAGCCTCGGGCTTCTGGTGCTCCTCAGCCATAAGAATTAATTATGTTTATCAAATCTTCAGAGAGAGAGAGAGAGAGAGAGAGAGAGAGAGAGAGAGGGGTTGGGGGTCTTAAAAATGGCGAGGAAGAAGTGGAAGTTGAGGTTTGAGTGGTGAGGGATTGAGGGGGAGAGGGGGGGTTTGAAGAAAATGGAGAAGGTGATGGTTGTTGATGTTGGTGGTGTTGTCTATGGGAAGAACCAGTCTGTCAGACCGGTTTGCCAGCTAGTACACCACTTTGTTTTCGGGTCGGGGCCCACCCCACTTCTTCTTCTTCTTCTTCTAAAAATTCTAAAACTTCCCCTCCTCCTATGAGAATCTCCTTTATTATTTTGTGTACTTTGCTCCAATATGTCACAAATCTCCCAAATATCACTATCGCCCTGGAGACTTTGGAAAAGCCCAAAGGAGAGAGAAAATTTTTAAAACAAGCAAAAATGGACAAAATTGCCCTTATTTATTTTTTGATTTCCTAAGAAATCCTTTACATTTGCATGTCTTTGGTTTGAAAGTTAAGAGGTTATTCTGTCTTTTTTCAAAAAGCTTTGGCTTTTTCCAAAAATGAAAATTTTTTTATGGGTAAAACCTAAATTTACTTTCTTAATTTCACTTACCCTATTTTAAATTTGTTTTTTCATCTTAAAAAATATTTTATTTGAAGATATCCAAAATGTCCAATGTAGCCATCATGATCTCATAAGTTTGTACTTATCTAATAAAAGAAAATTTGAGAAATGGGAGTGGATTTTATGTTCTATCCCTTTAAGAAACTAATAGGCCGTCACTCACACGACCATTGAGAATTGGTCATCAAACATTATTCTGCAACCCATTTTTCAAAACGAAAGGAGCATTAAACATTATCTTTCCCTCTAGGGCGCATAGCTCGAGCGGCAGAGAGTATTATACCTTCAGATTTACGATAAGAGTTTAATTTCTGCACCGACTTTTATTATGTTTAATGAAAATATGTAAGTTTTTTATTTTTTACTTTTAAAGATTTTTTGCTTTTTAGTTAAACGACAAGGATAACCCACTTACAATTTTTTCTTAGACTAACTATTTAGCCCAAATATCGCATTATGACATAATAGATGACATGCTCACAATAAGAAAATGTGTAATTAAAGTTGATTTGTTTTAAATTAAAATATAATTGTATTGTGATAGAAATGATCATGTAAGAGGTTGCTTT
The DNA here is from genome assembly GCF_000346465.2 of Prunus persica. Classification (NCBI taxonomy): domain Eukaryota; kingdom Viridiplantae; phylum Streptophyta; class Magnoliopsida; order Rosales; family Rosaceae; genus Prunus; species Prunus persica. The sequence goes on along the minus strand of NC_034009.1, from coordinate 45,322,806 downwards.
TTCTTGTTCTTCTCCTTTTGTCAATGCACATGCAATGCAAGGATGAAGCCCTCTAATCCTCAATTTGTGGAGAAAGTTGGTAGAGTGATGACTTATTGATGCTAGTGCCCTTAGAAAAATAAATCTAATATTTTTCTTAGTTGGATATTTAAAAATAAATCTCAAACATCATACCCAAAAAAAAGGACCTATTGGCTGTCACAATGATTCATATTGTCAATTCATGTACTCACAATTTTTTTATCTTTTCCTTGAATTTTTTTATATATAAATGATTTCACAAAATAAATAGTCCAAAAAACAGCCGTTTGATTTTTCAAAACAATGGGCCGCCCAACCCCAAGAGAAGCCGCATAAAATCTCAGAAACCGCTAAGCACGTTTTCTTATGGCAGAAGGGTTCTCAAAATTTTCAAACACATCATCGTGCCCCGTAATTCGCCTTTGAGTAAATAAATAAAAATAAAAATAATTAGTCTTTGATTTAGTGGCATGTCTCTACTTCGACTCACATGAATATAAAGATGATCTAAATTTTTAATGAGTTCGAAACATAACTCTTTATAGTTAACTTCATTATCATGGTGTAGTATTGTTGTTGATGTATTGGCATGTTGTAAGATTATCTTGTAAATATCATATCGTTGTCAAAACAATTAAAAAAATAAAAAATTGAAATCTCCCCTTCTATTTTTTGGACGAAATCCCCTTCCTTCTCTTCAAAGATTTTATTCCTTATAGAAATAGTACAGTGGACAGAGTTGTCAAAGAAGAATAACACCGCGAAACCCTAAGGCAATTTGGATTTAAAAAAACAAAAACCCTAAGGCAAAGCCAAGGTCGTCTCGGGACACGTGTGGAGTTTCTAGTAGGTGTTGTTAGAACAGGCTGTCATGTGATCAAACAACGAAGGATTTTCGATGAAATGAAACCTTGACAACATCGATGTCTGAGGAGAGGCAAAGAGCCGGCCGCAACGGTTGTAACGCCTGCCAGGTCGAGAGGGGCCATTTTGTCTTTTGGGGGCCTGGAGTGGGGCCCATAGCGGTCAGATCAGTCTTGCTTCTTAAAGCAAGCCAGAGCTGTTGGCTGGTTGTTCTTTGCTGTCCCCTTCTTTCCATTTGAAATTTAAAGGGAAATAGGCGGCTTTGGCCGCTGGCTTCACTATACAATCCCCAAATGGCCCATTGTTTTAAAGGCTATAAAACTATTTCATAGTAATAGAGTGGGTTAGTTCACGTGTGAAAGCCCAACGGTCACTCGTGATTCACGTCATCTAATATATATTGTTTCATATTAGGCTGAAAATCAATTAGAAATTGAGGAAATAGTCTTACTTCTTATAAGCTATTACTCAATTTCTCAATTTTCCAATATCAACTTTTTACGTTCACATTCACACATCTAATAACCCCAAAAATTTCCTCACCACCTAAACACAGTCCATTCGAAATTAGAAAGGAACAGAACCCCGCAAACCCTTAATTCCCAAATTAGTTTCACACTTCCGCTCAAAACTCAAACCCTAAGCCCCAACCCCCACCACCACTCCTCCTGCCGCCGCAGCAGCCCTTGTGTTGCCGGCGCTGCCCATAATTTAAAGTGAGTAGAATTTATATTTGGTTAGGAACCATTGGGTCATATTCCTATTAAGCTCCAGCTCTACAATTTCCCATTTCTCATTTCAGTTGTAATAATGGTTCTAGAAGCTAGGTTCAGTAAGATTCCTCCTTGGAGAGTTTGTTATTCTGCTTTCCTATTTTTGCCTGTTTTTCCTATTTTTTCTCTGTAAGTGACGAACAGGGCTCTACCATATTTCTAATGAAATTGGTATATATAGTATTTTTTTTATGGATTATAATTTATTATTGATATTGATTGATATTGTTATGTTGATATTGTTTCGTTGATTTATAAGAAACCTCTGTATCTCAGAGAAGCTCAGTGCTACAATCCGCTTTTCCTACTAATTTTTCTGTTGCTGGAATTTATATGATTTTTTTTGTTTTTTTTGTTTTGGGTTTATGTACTTTTTGTTTTTTATTTACATGTAATTTTGTCAGCTTGTATTTATTCGGATACATCTTAACCCGGCACCAACCTGTCATTTTGAAGTTCAGAAATCACAAAAAAATTTCCCTTCTTATGCGTAAGCTTATTCTTGATAATGTAGAGATGGAGTAAATAATTTTAATTTTCAAGTGGTTGTATGACATTTACCATTTGTTCAATTGGAAAAAAAGAAGCATTTTGCTTGAACATATTATAAATACTTTCTGTAACGAGTTCAAAAGCATGTATAAGTTTCATCAAAACTTGTATATCATGTTTCTGGTTCAATCTGATGATCTTTAATTTATAGCAGGGGAAATACATGTTGAAGAAGTAATGCTATATTTAGGATATAAGATTTTAACTCCATCTTTCACCATTCTCGATCAAATTTAATATGAATTTCTCTCTCTTCCTCTGTGCTGTTATATTGAATTTGTGAGTTCCTTAATCTTGACAGATACTTTGGTCCCTGTGTTGATGTGGTTCATTTTTTACAATGGCTCACGATATGTAACAGAGTTTTGCAAGAGGTAACATTCTAACCTTTGTTTTCTTGTTGGATATCATGAGTTGTAGCATCTTATCATTATGTTATAGTGGAACTTTGTAATATGTACTTTGCTACTATGTAGTCGGATGTACCGGTATTTGGCTGCCAATTGAATGAGTTTTACAACTCTTAGTTCAGCAGCATCCCTTCCGTTGGGAAAATAGATCAGTTGTGGCATTAATGTTCTTAAGTATAGTTCAGATGTTGATTTATGTTTGCGTACCGCCTCTCCAATCCACTTACCTATTTCGTCATAACTGAAATGCCTTCTTCATTGCACCCACTGTACCCTCGTTCATAATGTGTGGTTTCCTAAGTGCTTGAAGAAGTTGCTTAGCTGTGTTTCATAATGTGAGCTTTCATGTGTTACAAATTGAAAGCACCATAACCACAACATACAAACATTTTGAAGGGTTTACATTAGCTGTCTATTAACAGTGGTGATCATGACATGGATATTCCATATGTGGGTACTATGTCTTGGATAGAATCTATGAACTTGACTGTTTCATTGGAAGCCATGGTTCGTCGACAGACAGATTGCAGGGTTGATATCTATCTCATCTTCTTTCTTTCTATTTTTTTCATGTCCTTAATCTTTCTTCTGTTTAAGTTGAGTTTGGTCACAAAATCAGATTGCAACTATCTCATAGTTATGCCTTTTTCCCCCCTTTAGATGTAGAGTGCGGTAATTCAAAGTACTGATAGATGTTAAGATGTTCTTTGTCCATATAAAGGTCATTATTTGATGTTGGATTGGTAAAGCCTATCTTCTGTGTATGTTTGTGTGAGAAGTTCTGAAAATACCACTCGAAATAAATATGAAGTTATTAGGTTTGTTAACAATATTCAATGGTTACTTTTCACTTCTATCAAACCAGTCGAAGCTTTGTTTGCACTTTTCACTGAAATTTTGATGGTTTATACTCTCAGCTGCTGATAGAAAAAAGACGAGGACGTGTCTTTGAGGGATAGAGTGAAGGAAAGATATATTCCCCTCCGACATACAAGTATTTAAATAATTCATATACCTGTCTTGGAAATAATTATATAGTTGGGAGTATGGAGTATGGAGTATATAGTCGGGAGTATGGGACTAGTATTTTTGTATTGCCTTCTTATTAGGAAAATGGGAAAATAAGAAATTAGGAAAATACGATCAAAGGAAAATACAAAAATTAGAAAATTCGAAAAAAGGAAAATATGCAAATGCGCAATTAGGCAATAAAAAAGCAATACACATGCAATACAACGGTTATAAATTCGATGGATAAGCCCACGCCACAGTGAAGGATAAAAGTCCCGCGGTGAAGGACATAAAAGTTTGATGGATAAAAAGCCCAAAATGGGTAAAAGGGACGGAAAATTCGATGGATAAGCCCACACCATAGTGTGAAGGGCAGAAACAGAAAACCCCAAATGTGGGAATGATAGCGTGTTGTCTAATATGCAGTCAATTCGTATTAGAAATTGAGCTTTGTTGTTAGACGTTGAAACTTTCCCTGTGAATTTTGAGTAATGGGGAATATGAATTTCTGTCCCTCAACATTCTCCTTGTTTTGATAAATATAGTGCCTCTCCATCTTTTCTAAAGTGGACAAGTACAGATTTATACTTGTCTTGTTTCTCAAATATCTTTTGGTTTGTACCTCTGACAAGTAAGATGAACATGCATGTCAAAAAGTACAGATTAAAGTTTTCAGACCACAGTACAAAATTGAGGGGTTGCCAATCTGCTAAGAACTAATTAATATCTCGACCCCACAAAAAAAAAAAAAAAAAAAAAAAAAAAAAAAACTAACTAATACAGAATTAAGAAGAAATAATCAAGAACACCAGTAGAGCCAGCACTAGCTTCAGCTTCCCCATTGATAGTTTACAACTTGAGCTTTACCCGCCATTCACCTCTAAGTGCAAGCTTGAATAAGGTGGCTGTGAGTAGAAACTTGGATTGGGTGGGATGCTCTGCTGGTTCCTGAAGAAATTTTCTGGATCAACAGCAGTCTTCACCTTCACCAACTTATCAAAATTGGTATTGAAGTACTTCAAGCCATACACCTTCCCTTGTTCATAGCTTCTATTACCACATTTATTGACACCAATGTCAAGGACCCTGTAATTTAAGAAAGCACTCCTTGTGTCCTTGGATACAAATGGGGTCATGAACCTGAAAAGCCTCCTGGTGTCTCTGGTATAATTTTTCTGTGCTTCAGCCCCTGCTTCCCCCCAGCTCACTGAGTACTGAACTTTGAACAAGTTCACGGCACGGTTTGAACACTTTGAACAACTTCTATCAAGAACTCGCCCCTTAGCATCAACAATCTAAGCATCAATGACATTGTCAACAGCAAGGCCAAACTTCCTCAACATGTTTCCATAGCCACCGCCGCTTATGTGCCCACCAATAACGTGGGGCAAACACCAGCAGGAAAGCCATGGACTTTGCTCTTCTCCGAAATTATATAGTACAATTCTCCAAGTGTGGCTCCAGCCTGAACCCAACTGACCTGTCCTTAAATGTCTAGAGTCACAGACCTGAGGTTGAACATGTCAAGGACAATAAAGGTCTGATCAGACCAGCAAGAAAGGCCCGCCGCTTCGGATTCTCAGCTGTATGCCAAGCTGTTTGGCACAAACAACAGAGGCTTGGACATGAAATTCAGCTGAGGGTGTGACAATGAGGACTGGTTTTGGGGTTGAAGTGGTGTTGAACCTTGAGTTTCTGATATAGGCTTGTAGAACAGATGAGTACGAAGGGTTGTTTTCGGCATAAGATTATGTTGGACAATTGGGTTGATGATACATTTGTGTTTGTGTTTAGGCATTGAAGAAAGTTGTCATAGACAGAAGCTGAGGCTGCCCATGAAGCAGAACCATGAAGAACTAGGAGAGGAAAACAAGTGGAAGCATCGTCATCCTAGGCATTGCTTCTCTCATTGCCTTCGTCAATTTGTTGTATTTTGTATGTTGGTTGTTGTAAGGTTTTGGTCCTCCTATAGATAGATAGATACATCTTTTTATTAGGTTGCTTGACAAGTATCTTTTTATTTTTATTATTAGTGAATTTCACTCTTACTGTCCAACCGCTTTCAAATAAACTTATTTAAAAAATCTCTCAACTCAAGCTCCATATATATATATATATATATATATATATATTAAAAAATTGATTACAATTTTCTCGTATTATTCATTTAGATTTTTTAGTTTTGGTAAGGATTAATTTTGCTAAGTAGTCCATATTTTGCACCCATGAAAATTGGATTGGTCCATATATTGGGCTCGTCGCACTTCCCTTCTCGTCCAAAATCGGAAATCCCCGATTTGAATATTGAGAGGACGGACGGAGGCATAGCGTGTAAATTCTTTTCAATGACAAACTCTTCGTTTTTTCCTTTAGTTAGTGGACTGATGCTTCTACTTCTCAAAAACTCAAGGACGAGGCAAAGACGCACACAACTATTTCATATTCACAATTCCAAAAATTCTCAACAAAAAAACGTCACAAACAAATTTCACCAAAAGAAAAATAAATAAAAATGGATGATCTAGAAGCTACCAAAAAAAAAAAAAAAGGAAAAAGGAAAATGCAAAGAAGCAATCAATCAAGCCAAAAGAGGAGTAGTTTTGGAATCATTATCATAGTCATGAATCTCATGATACAAACGATCATCAACATCATCATCCCCACAATCATACACAGATCCAACGAGCAGCAACTGATCCTCCAAATACCTCTGCAGCAGCCCCATCTCTTCTCTCTCGCCGCCGCGTCCTTCTTCGCATCGCCGTAGCCGTTCCTCCACCTCCTCGTCGGCGCCGTGAGCATTCTTTATACGGCGGCGGCGACAGAGCCGGAGGCAAAGCTCGGCGGCGCAGAGGAAAGGGAAAGTGGCGCAGAGAAAGGGGATGAGAATCGGAGAGCAGATGAGGAGGAAGAGGTAGCGGCTTCGGCGAGCTCGGAGCCATGTGGTTGAGGAGGAGGCGGCGGCTAACATGATCAGAGGCGTCGCGAGGATTGGGAAAGGGGAAGGGGAGGGAGAGATCGTGGCCGTTGGATTTCGGAGATTGAGATTGACTTCATCGCGTCTTTTTTGGTAACGGCTGTGCGCTGCAGAAGCTGCTTTGGGTTTCAAAGTGGGGGAGTGGAGGATTACATGAGTGGGGATTTTTATACATGTGGGCGTCATGTGAACCTCTGACTTCGTGACTTTACTTTGCTTTTGGTATTTTATTTTCTTTATTTTCTTATTTTTTGACTGACAGTGGCTGGCTGCGTTTTATTTGGAGTTGAACTTGAAGTGAAAGTAGGTAGACAGCAGATATGGTTAGGTTAGTTGAACAAAGCATTATCGTCATCCTATTACGTTCGAGCTCGATTCTCCTTCTCGTAGATTGTGTCCTTCTTATCGTAGATTGTGTCCTTCTTAAGTCAGTCAGGAGTTTAATTAGAAAAATAAATTAAAACTAAAGTGTCCATTTATGAATGTATCTTTCTCATCACGTGACTTAGCACATGATCAAATACAATGACACAAACCCCATATTACCATTTGATGCTTCTCTTTGTTGAGGTTCACTTTGTAAGCTTTCATACTTCGTATTACTATACTAGTCCATTTATATTTATACAAAACCACAAACTAGAAGGACAAGAAATTTATACATGATTAAGGAGATGGAGATATTTGAATTATGACCTTAATGTGTAGTCAATACTTCGGATTACAATCCCTTCAAATCAAGTTATCGGAGTAAAGGTCTATAACTTAAGTGATTAAGAACATTTACTTATATACACAAAGTTTTAAGTTCGATTCCCCCCTCCCCAATACTGCTTATATAACAAACGAACAAAATTCATGTTACTGGATAAAGAATTACACAGCCAATTACTCTTACAAAATGAATATGTTTTAAAGAAGAATTTAAGTTTTCGTTCACATACCTACCAGTTACAATACAAAAATTTATTAGGTGTATCTGTATGGTATTCAGAGTATTTAACGTCGAGTTTGGAGTTAAATTAATTATTACAACATTTTATAATTTAGATGAATTTCATACACAACACCATATGAGCAATTGTGAAGTGTTGTTCAGATACATACCTAAAGAACGGGTGAGTCGGCTTACGGTGCCCAACCATTTGCATGAAACATTCAGCACAACTAGGACTTAACGCGACCAAGAAAAAGGGAAATGCTCTCAAATAGCACTATTACTGTAACAAATAGTCTCATTATATCGATGTGGTAATATGCAACTACCACATGTAAGGACATGTTATCTCTATTTGTAATCAACCCAAAACGTAATAGATCCATCCATTTTTACACCATACATGATAGTTACAACTACATGGTAGACGGGAAAATTTAACATTTTAACTAGTAAAGCAAGCAAGCCAACAAATCAATGGCATATTTATAGCGTCATTCTGACTAGCAAGAAAAAGAAATAAGATTAGGAAGGGGCAAGTGCCAAATCTAATGTTTCCTCACTGTACAGAAAGGGAAAAATCTTACTGAACACTGTAGAATACATCTTCTGCCTCGCTCATTGATTAGGAGTGTATTCAAAGGGCTGAGGAGGCTGAGGTTCCTCATCAACTGCCATGGTTGATGCAGAACCCTGCTGTCCTGTTGCTGATCCACCAGCTGGTGACACTGTAGAAGAGGGAGTGTCCGTAAGTGAAAGCACCTCGGGTTCAGTTGGCCGCAGGTCTCTCAAGAGCACAAAGCCTGAAGGTGCCAACTTAATGGGCACATATCTACTTTCTTCCAGAAATTTGATAAATTTCTCCTGAGAAGGAACCACCCTAGCTGGGTTGGTCAAAATCTCAAAAGAGGGCTCAGGCTCTGATTTCTTTTCAGTTGGGCCATCAACCTGCAAAAAGGAAGGGGGGATTTGAATTAAGACCACTTATGATGTCCTAAACTAAAGATTATAAAAGTACATGGAATCAGAGAACCTGATAATAGTTAGGGAACAGTTTAAACCAGTAGTATGTCATAAAACTAATAGAAACTATTTTTAAGAAGAAAAAAAACATAAACATTGAGCTTAAAATTTTTTTGGGCAAATGCAAAAGTGAAGAGGGGAAGGGGTGGGACAGGACTTGCCTGCATTGAATCCCCATCCTTCTCACTTGATGGTTTTCCTTTCCCAGTATTTGCACTAGCAGATGAAGCCTCTGCCCCGGTTAACTTTTCAGCATTTGCCTTCTGATCTGCTTCTTTCTTGGCCCTGGCTTTCGTGGCCTTAGCTGATGTTGACAAGACAGCTGTGGGGAGTTTAACAGCTGATGCAGCAGTTGGCACAGTGGTTGGTTTCGGATATTCAAACAGTGAAGGTTTTGCATGTGACAGGAACTCAAACTTCGGCACTTTCAGGTCAGAGTTTAGTCCTATCAAAGCTGTTGGTGAGAATGCCAAGCTTATGAAATAAATAAGGGGATACCAATACCAAAACTGGCTGAAAACAGCGAGGCCGACAACTGCAGTGACCTTATCATGTTTGGTTTTAGAAAGCAATCTTATGGTCACATTCCTTCCACCAGCGTCAAGAATTCCAGAGGCCAAGATTGCTCCCATTTTGCTGATGGTGTCTTCATGCTTATCAAGGATAATTTTCTCCAACTGCCGCCTATATTCAAAAAACAAGAGATCCAAGTAATAAAATAAGTAAACAAGTTTTTGTAAATTCCAAACATTATTGAAGAAAAAGGATAATTTTCTCCAACTTCCGCCTATGCTTGTCTTGTTATTGGTCTCCTTGAATAGGAACCTAACATATAGACGGTTAAGATCATTGGATTAAATTGAGGGGTTTGGCTTGCATGCAATCCTTTTCGACTCATGAAAATGGATTAATAAGGGCTCTATTTGTGTGTTTATACAGAGGTAGACACACAGAGACACACAGAGAGAGAAAGAGAGAGAGATGGTAAATTTTGCAAATACGATGACAATACCTGAAAGCTCCTACACGAGAATCACTGGCTTCACTAATCTGGACCATGACCATAGCCATAGCGATGAGAGCACCTTGGCGCACAAAATCAACAACATCTAAAGTCAGAGGCTCTAGCAAAGATATGGCCTCACTCAAGCCAGTACCAGCACAGGAAATGCCTACTGCAAGAGCAGCACCATATCGAACATGCGGGTTGTAAGACTCAGATAGCAGGGAGACAATTCTTGGTGTCTGCAGTTTTCCAGTTCAATTTTGGAGATATAAAGGCATTATAAGAGAACAGGAAAAAAAAGCAGCAAGCAACATCAAGTAGGAAAGAAAAAACAGCAAATGGAGTACTGAGACTGAGAGCATAGCAATGGACAAAAAGATAGTACCAACCTGCTCTGGCTCAGAGTACAAGACAAACCCAAGTGCTAGAACAGCAGTTCTCCTGACATCATCACTCACATCAGACACAGCAAAATGCAGCAGCTGTCGAATGGCCTTGTTGTTTGCTGTCCCACTGTAGGCCAGTGCCAATGCATACATACCACCATAACGTAGTATGGGATCTTGATCCCTTGTCATCTGCTCAATTAAAGTGTCTGCTTCTTCTTCTCTTCCGTATACCGTCAGGGCAATTCCCAATGCTAACCCCCTGTAACATACTACACCGTTAGCAAAAACCCTAGGAAAAGAGTATCATTCCTACCACGGATGACAAGAAATCTTGCTTTTCTCTGACAAATACTATCTTTAATCCAAATATAAAAATATATAATGAAGTCTATACCTGATGATCTTTTCATGTTGTGTCTCATGTGCATAAACAAGCATCTCACTAGCCTTCTCACTTGCAGTTCCAACCATAAGCAAACCCACACTGATCCCAGCAGCTTCCCCCGCTACAGCACTGTCAGTATAGAGCACACCTTTAAAGTCATCATAGATCCCTTCATCAGCAGTTCCTAAGGCTGCTAAGCCAAGACCTAAGCATGCACCATGTTGAATAACCTGTATCAAAAGATCCCATTAGAAAAATTTGGCAATAAACTTGTATGCCCAAAAAAATGTGATCGCAGGTTTACAAAGTACACACCTCAACATTAGTACTGCGTAGGCTATCACGAAGAAATTGTTTGATGCCTTCGCCATGGTTGGCATGAATGAGACCCAAAGCATACAAAGCACCGCCTTCTGAGTACGGACTGCCACCACCAGCCCCACCTTGAGGCAAGTAAGGTGCCATCAGCGATCTTCCCTGCTGCAAATGGCCTCTGTGAATAACACCTAACCCTGCTGTTGCACTGAATTTTGCCCAATTTGTGGCTCTGCTTAACCAGTCCTGACAATGTAAACCTAAGTTGTCAATATTCATAACAAAGAAATATGCCAATGCAAAAGGTGGTCAAACAACAAATTACGTTATCTGCTTTACCAGATTCTCCCTAAGAAACGTGTCCACAGTTGTTCCAGCATGCATAATTGCATTAGCGTAAATGGTTGCACTATGGCATACACTATTTCTCATCTCAACAGACTGCTTTATTGTCTTCAGAATAAGAAGATCGGACCTATATGCAAATGACAGAAAACAGTTAAAGCACTTTCTAAATGACTCATTTCCAGCAGAAACAAAAAGTTACGTATGAATTAATGAAATAACAATATGGGAAGAAAATAACAGCCTCACTTGTTATGACTGTACAAAAATTGTAGAGTCAACTGTATTGATGTCTCTCCGGACAAAATTCCTTTAATTTTTGTCAGCCTCTCAGAATACATCACTTCATTCGGATCTTCGAGAACACTCACATTAGAAGCAGGACCTCCATCTGTCATTTGAACATCCTCTTGAGCAGAATTTTCATTTGGAGCAGCTTCACTGGATTCTGGCTGCGGAGATTCTGAAGGCTGAGGCTTGGGAGGGGAAAGGCGTTTTCTCACATTTAAGAGAAAAGCTTGATGTTCATTCTCTATGAGATCAAAGGCTATCTGAAATGCCAAGAGTGCATCATCCTTGTTTTCAGAGCGCAAAAGCTTTTCCAATATGCTTGCAACACTTTCAGGTTCATCTAAGAACATGAGACACTGACAAATGCTCAAGTAATCTGGGGAGGGCAGCTTTTGATACACATTGACTAGGAGGCGAAGTACCTATACAATGAAACAAACAAGGATAAATAGCTCACTCTCTTCAATAAAGATATTTTCACAAAGCATGGCTTGATTCAATCAACCAACATGGCACAAAGCATTAAATAAAATGTGAAAAATCATTAATCATGATATTTATGGACGCATAACATAGAAAATGAGACACAAAAGGGTCACAACAGACAAAATTTTCCAATCCAATCATCTTAAAGCCTTTGATTTTGGTTCCAAACCAACTATATCCCCTTCTTGCTATATCATCAAGATTTAACCTGTTTTTGTTTTGGTCCATTAACTTTACCTTATACCAGTAACCTGGAATACAGATAAAGAAGAAATAAGAAGAGAACACCTCTAAGATCTATAACCTAGCCTTTCAATATAAGAGCCATGTAATTTGTCCAATCCGGCATATATGTGTGCCCTTAAATAAAAACATCTCCAACTTAGTGCTAGAATAAATTAAAATCCTTGCAAATTTTAAACCTAACATTAATATTCCAACAAAGAATGGAAAAATTGGTAAAATTGTTCATAATCCTGTGTTGCATATGCCTCCATGTATAGCAATTATATTTTAACCCTTCCAAATAAGTCTTTTCTTTCAAAAATCCTCAACATCCATTCGAACACCCAGAACACCATCACCAGAACCGCTAGCACTCTAAATGATTTTCTCCTATTTTAATTAACTCCACATTCATAAGAGGGTTAGCAAAGGCATATGAACAACATAAGGAACCACAACGACTAGAAAATACAGAAGATTGGTCTTTAAGCATAACATGCTATCAAATATGAAACAGAAATCTAAAGTACATCATGAAAATAAAAGAATACGTTGGAGCCATGCAATGTATTGTACCATCCATTCTGCCTACCTTTGCTATATGCGTATCATATGTTCTTTTTTTACTAAAACTTATTAGCTTTCAACCTTCAAGTCCTCTCAGTTGTACCACGATTATTGCTTTTATTAGTTATTTTATACGAAGTACATGTTTAATATAAAATGTAATTAAAATCATATATATATATATATTTAAAACTAAGTATGTCTTTACATGCCAAATTTTCCAGGTTTTTCATATCTGTATTTTTGGCCTATTTTCACCGTACTTATAGATAAATCTACCATGTTATACAATATAGCCTCAAGAAGCAACAAAAGGAAAAGTCTTCTATATCACTGTTTGTTGGCCATAGACCATGCAGCAACAGAAATACCATATCTTAACCAAAAAAAAAAAAAAAAAAGTAAAGGAGAAAAAGAGATACAAAGTCACATGTATTCATCTTATCAGAAAAAAAAAAATCACATATATCTGAAACACAAAAGCCAATAATATATCATCTATGAATGAGCAAAGCCTTACCTCACGTCTATATTCTCTAAGATTAACAAAGGAATGCGAAACATTTATGCAATATGACAGAGTTCCTTGAACATTATCACTTTTTATGATTGCTTCCTCAAGTATATCCAATCTTCGGCATTCAATTGCAATCCCCATAGCTTGGTGATATTTTCCATCCATGATACACCTAAAGGGAAAAAGTGGTCAGAAAACCAAAGGTACAGAAGTATTGCATTTAAAAACATTAGAAGCCTGCATACTTATTCAGCATTCTCTCTACAATTGCCACCAATCTAGGATCCACATTTGCTGCTTCAGTACTTGATTCTGCTGCCTTAGACTTAAGACGGGGATACTCAATTATACCTTTAGCTGCCTCCAATCTAGGATCCACATTTGCTGCTTCAGTACATGATTCTGCTGCCTTAGACTTAAGACTGGCATACTCATCTATAGCTTTAGCTGAAGAGAGAAGCAAACAACAAATATGTCATGTAAATAAAGTGTTGTAATACATCCTCAAAGTTCAATGCATCTAATCCACTTCTAACAGTACTAAATCGGAGATGACTTGGCCATGAAAGAAAGTTGATTATCCATACTGAGATATCTTAAACCTACTAGCATTGTCCTTTCATAGTGTTCTACCCCTCAAAGTACATCCAAGATCCCACTAATCAGAGTCATCATTTACAAAGTGAAGTTGTAAGTTTTAGCACCTAAGAGGAATCATGCTAACAAAAATATCCTTACCTAGAAGAGTATGGACATAATCAGAATCCTCTGACACATCAAATAAGGAACCAGCTCCAAGTGCATAGGAAAGTGAGTCATTAAGTTCACCCAAATAATAGAAAACCTGGGGTAAGGAAAAAGATCATGTAAACAAAAAGAACAAAGTAGTTAAATTAACATATTCCAGAAGAAGATAGGGAACTGAAACCCACAAATGACAGAGACACACAAGCAAAGACTTTGTATTATGAGGACATTAATATTTTCCAGTAATTTCTGGGCTATTAGAAGGCAAAAGTGCAGGCATAGAAAGTTCAGCCAACAGGGTCCATGGTGGTCAATAGATTTTCCCCAACCTTATTTGTTTGCAACCAAATTGATTGATAAAAAAACCTCTTGGGAACTAACACACTACTTCAAAAGGGAGGCAGCATCGCGGTCAATTTTTACCTTCGACACAAGCAATGCAGCCAGTTGTCTTTGATGCTGATCAAACCCTTCATCTTCATACAAACTTTCTCTGAGAATCAATATGACATCATTATAAATATTCAGAAAAACATCGATAAATACAGAAGTTCAACAACAGAAGTTTTATTTTCACTATCTATCCAAAATATCATAGTTTGGAGGTATGCATAACAAAGGTATTAAAAGCACACTAGCCTAATCAGTAACAAATTTGTGATGAAAACTAGCACTGTGAAGATGGGATTTTGATCCAAATAAATTTAATTAATCAGTAACAATTGCAGTAACTGTCAGAGGCCCTTATTTGTCAAAGATAAATATGTCAGAGGTCCTTATTTGTTGCAAAAGAAATGTTAGGTTTATTTCTGTAAATAAGGCCTTTACTACTAAAGAAACTTTTTTAAAAACATTAAAAGAACCCTTAAACTATTCACTTATTTATACATAAGCTACAACTTGATAACAAACAATAAATCAATATAAATTATGAGAATAGTTACAAAATGGACAATTTTACTCGTCTAATAAGTTTATTTATGCATCGTTTGTTATTTAATTATCATTTATCAGAGGTCAAAAAATATAGTAGTCAAGAAACTAAGCCATATAAGAAACCATGTATAGCTCCTTATGGATAGTTATAACATAAATCATTTAACTCTCTAGAAGAGATATTTCGCTGTGCAAACAGGTGAACTTTTTAAATTTTATTTTGTAATGGAGAAGATTTTTTTTATCAGAAAGAAGAAGAAAATGTTAAGCTCCTTAATAACCAAATAAAAATGTTAAGCTCCTCAAGAATATGGATATAGGTCAAAACATATACATATCAGATTTCTTATTTTAAGCTCAGGTAATCATATCAAAATGTGTGATCAGGATGTAGGTCAACCTGGTCCAAATCGAATCCTTGGAAAGGCATAATCGCAACACACAAAATACAAAGTAGTCGATTCATCTATTAGGTGTATTTCAGCATAATTAAACAATAACAGAGCAGTGAAGTCTGCTTGAATCATGCTACGCCACTCCCACCATAAAATACAAAAATAAAAAACCATCAGCTTTTATCCGATTTTGAAAGAGCCACTTTCCCTCTTTCTTTCAACAGTCTAAAGCACAAAAATCAACATCTAATAATCTCATTCAAATAAAACATATCTTACATCCAAAACAAACATGACCTGAACTATAGTTACCAGGATAGAAAAACAATCTGATCTTTCCTATCACTGACATCAAAACAAAAAATCAACAGTCTTTAAAGTCCATGGACTTCACTAATCTTAATAGATCTCCTTAAAACCACCTGCACAACCAAAAACCAGAAAATCACATCTTCAAACTCCATTAAATTAGAGATCAGATACCAGATGAACAACCTAAGTCATACAGAATGCAAGTAGCACTGTAAAGAATCCTTTTTGTTATATAACCCTTGTCGTAAATTCATAAGGAGATCACACAAGGTTTCAAAAACAAATAACTCGAGTAAAATTCACTAAATTATTAGTAGGCTCTTATACTACTATTAATGGATCTTGTGAACCTATTCTGATTATTCCAAGCATATATACTAATAGCTCAAAACATTTTTTAGGAGGCCTTCACTGATCAAGAATCTGGAGGGAGAAAGCATATGAGGAAGACACTGCCAGGTGCACTGGACATTGGCACCTAGAACCAAGTAGCATCGTCAATCCTAAAGTAGCCTCCCATGCAAAGCTTCGAGAACTTCTATCCCGGTTAATACCATCCCAAGTAACCTTCTTCCTCTTAAGTAAAGGTCAACATTAGGAAATAAAGCAGAAAAACTTATGAGGAAAACTCAGTTGCATTTCTCCTGTATGTTGTATTATGAATCCATATTCTTATTTCTCAACACTGCCTACAAAATACAATTTAACTGCCCATTGAAGAATTGAAGATATGTATAAATCCCATCATCCGCTTTCTTATATAGCTTCATATAACATCATCAACTTAGTCACCACATGATCAATTATTACAACCTACACACCCCTCACTTCCACCAACACAGAAAACGATTGCAAATATCAAACACATAAATCCAATCTCGTTGGTATTAAAAAAAATACTAATCTTCTAACCTGGAACTAAGAATTGAAACCCTGCTTTCATTCCAAAAAAATTAAATAACTACTAAATACTCCAAAATACACACGAAAAATCAAAAGAATTCTTCTAAGATCAACAAAAACATGAACCCTATACACAAGCATTCAGCCAAAAAAAAAAAAGAGTGGGTGAGAGATAATGTGTACATGACGGGTACGCTGGCGGAGATCTCGGGCCAAAAGTTGTCGACCAAGTTGTTGAGGTTGGACAAAGCGTGGAGCTTGAGCAAGGGATGGGCCTCGTTCAGCATGGCTAGGAGCCCACAGGCCGAGCTCACCATAGTCGCCATAGCTGCACCAGCGAAGACTGCTTGAACAAGTTTCTACGCTTCGAATGGAGTTCCCTAGGATTTGGATTTGCCGTTTGCGAGACTTGGATTCGAAAACCAAAGACTAGAATAATAAAGGCAGTGTGCAGGTTGAGAAGTTCTTTTTAGGCCTAATTGAATCGATCGTCTCTGTAATTTTCACTTTCGTGCTTGTAGATTTTTACTTTCACTTTCGCCCTCGTAGATTAAAACCAGGGCTTTTTATCACAAAAGGCCGAGGTTTGGAAAATTATCACCTCTTGTTTCTAAGGTTTTTATGCGACGTTAATGATCCTTAATGTTATTCTTCACACACCAAAATGGTCCATCTCGTGACATATACGTAGAATCCACACATCCAATAGAGCCATGTGACTTTAAATAAAAGGCTTTTTATCACAAAACATCCCTGACATTTGCGAAATTATTAGATTGCATCCTTAAAGTTTTTTTTATCACTCATGGTCCCTAACATTAATATAGGTGCTCTTAAACAGTCCCTCTGTCAAAAAAACTGTTAAATCCAGGGATATAATCATCAAATCAATCCAAAATTATATATATATATATATTAATTACCTTCCCTTCTCTCTCTCTTTCTTCTTCTTCTTTCTTTTGTTCTTCTTTCTCTCCGCCAGATTCCTTATAGCAAACACATCCAAATTTCTCTGCCACCTTCCGAAAGAATGAGCTTATAGCGGACCCCATGACCATCTGAAAGCTACCACGAAGAGGCAGATCATTGCCACCACCAATACTGAGAATCCTTTTGATAGCTCTTGATTCTCACCGAACTTGACCCCCAAGATTATGGCAACTATGACTCGTTTCACATTCAGGATGAGAGAATATTAAGTGTTCAGAAAGCCTTCTAGAAATCCAAAGGAAAGAAGGAATTTTAATCAGTTGTTAGTGTTTATGAAGAAAGAGAGATCAATTTTACTTGGTATATAATCATTATTATTCCATCACTAATAAGCAAAACTATTCGACCGAGCTTGTCAACTATTGCAGTAGATATCAGTGTAGACGAAACAAGAACTACTCCAATTAAAGCAGAGGAGTAGAGAGCGGCATTTCCCCCAAACCCCATACTTTGAAACAACACTGGAGCATAGAAGAGAATTGAATTTATGCTTGTGAGGATCTGGAATGTTGGCACGAAGATTGCCATAACTAGTTGAGGCATGTTCCTTCTCTCCAGGATGTTTCTGAAAGGGTGCTTTATTGCACTAGCAAACTCACTTGCATCTAACATGTCCTGAAACTTTGCATTGACATTTTCAGTTCCTCTGATTCTCTCCAGAAGTTTTCGTCCTTCTTCTTTACTTCCTCGTTCAATTAAGCTATTTGGTGTCTCAAGAAAAAATATTCCTCCCACTGTCATTACTATAGCAGGTACTATAGCTAGGCCTAGAGAGAGCCTCCAACCCCATGGTTCGAGCTTTTGTGTTCCATAGTTTACCATGTTTGCTATGAAGATTCCTAGCATAGTTGCCAACTGAAACATCATGTTTAAGCCTCCTCGAAGATGAGTCGGCGCCATCTCTAATGGGTATAGTGGAATAGTCTTTTAAGATATAGTGCAGTAGTTTTTTTCATGCGCAAGCATTTTTTGTTTGTACATTGTTTTGAAGAATTTATGAAGAAATCCATCCATTGAGGTAACCCCACCTATTGATTGTTAATCAACATTTTAAATGAAATCTTCAGGAATCTGGCAGAGAGAAAGAAGAAGAAGAAAAGAAAGAGAGAAAGAAGAAGAAGAACGAAAGAGTATAATTATTTTATAATTTTTGATTGATTTGACGATTATATTCCTAGATTTAACAATTTTTTTAACAGAGGGACTATTTAAGAGCACCTATATTAACGTTAGGGACCATAAGTGATAGAAAAAAACTTTAAGGATGCAATCTGATAGTTTCGCAAACGTCAGGGACGTTTTGTGATAAAAATCCTAAATAAAATATATAATATATTTAAAGTTATGTGGCCACATATGTGTCACGTCATTAATTAAACAGAAAATTTGATGAAAACTAACATGAGAGACCATTTTGATGTGTGGAGGGTAACTTTAAGGATCATTAGTGTCACAAAAAAAAAAACCTTTGGGACTAAAGGTGATAATTTTGCAAACCTTAGAGAATATTTATGATAAAAAGCCTAAAATCTATTTGGACTGATGGGCCTCAACTGTTCCGATTTCATACATGTGTGGCCCATGTGAGGGGGCTTTTTGGTAGTGTTTCAAGGAAGAGTGCATCACAAGACCCGCCCCAAATTCGCGATTGGAATCCATGACGAGCCATGTGTCTGACCAACACTTGTCAAATGTCACGGCTACTTTATTAAAACGCCATTTCACCCTCATTTTAAAACAACCAAGGGGTTGGACTCTTGCCGAAAATTTGGCAGAGTCTCCCTTATAACTGGAGCAATTCCCAATTTTAATACATGTAGAAAAACAATACAGAGCATTCTTGAATTTTCAATATGCACAATATAAGTCAGACACAATCTAACAACATTACTAATTGCATCAAGCCCTATTTTTCACGATTATAACCAATCTATTAGCAAGCTTCATAACTTAACACGCAATAAACAATCCCGAAGTAAGTCTTAGACTAAATAAAATCACGATAAAATAGAGCGTAATGTAGTGTTTAACCTTGCGGCTGTACTTAGGTTGCCTACGTACTCTTCTCGAGGAATCAAGCCACACGTAATTCTTGATATAATAAATTGAAACATCTTAAATCTTGTAAGTAATGAAAATTCATGTTATACCCGTAAGAATTGAAAATTCCTACACATTTTTCTAAAACCAAATTGCATAAAATTCGCTGAAACTTAAACAACGACATTGATTACAAAACAATC
Organism: Prunus persica; assembly: GCF_000346465.2. Lineage (NCBI taxonomy): Eukaryota > Viridiplantae > Streptophyta > Magnoliopsida > Rosales > Rosaceae > Prunus > Prunus persica. Next base: position 45,303,186 of record NC_034009.1, on the reverse strand, counting down.
ATCAAACTATTACATATGTATAAGGAAATTAAATCATTACTTGGAAATCTAGAAAATTAGTAAAAGAAAACATTGGCCACGAGAAAACTCTTACAACGATATAAATGGGTTAAATCAAACCCGCTTTAATACTCCACAGGTAAGAACATACTCATGTCTTAAGACAACAATTGTGATTCGTATAAAATCCTAAAAAACTTAGAAAATTCAAATCCATTGTCTCATAAGTATGAAAATGCGTATAAAACCCTCACCAATAAGTACTCAAGAAAATTGGCCAACCCTAGCAAACAAAATGAACTGGGTGGCGAAAACTTTCCTGGCACCACTCGCGAAGAATAAATCAGCATGTGCAAGCAAATCCTGGCAACTAGGGGTGGGCGAGGTTCGGTCCGGTTCTCACCTCAAACCGGAACCGAAACCGGTATTATTTAACCGGTCCGGTTTGGTCCGGTTTAAGCAAAAAAAATTTCGAAAACCGGCCGGTTCGGTTCTGACCGGTTCCGGTTTTGAACCGGATTATTAATTTTTTAATTTTTTAATTTTTTTTAAAAAAATTTTTTTTTAATTTTTTTAATAAAAAAATTATAATAAATAACTTATTTTTTTAGCTTAAAAATGAACAAATAATCCAATTCATACATTTAGAAATTTTTTGAAGTTGAACTTGGAAAATTAGTGATTATAAAAGTTAAAAAATGGCATTAGATTTTAAAATTTTGTAAAAATATAAATATAAAATATATGACCGGTCCGGTTCGGTCCGGTGCGGTGCGGAGAGATGTAAAACCAGAACCGGAACCGGTTGAAATCGGTTCGGTCCGATTCCGGTCCGGTTTGTTGACTTTTTTGGTCAACCGGTTTTTTTTTCGGTTTTTTTTCACCGGTTCGGTTCGGTGTTCCGGTTTTCCGGTCCCGATGCCCACCCCTACTGGCAACCGCACAAGAAGAACCCCCCGATATTTGTGCGGGCATATCCTGGTAACCGGACTTGTACATAACACGTGCAGAAAACCACACGAGTCAAGCGTCCTCGAAACACCTGTGGGCATGTTATAAGCGACGTAGACTAAATTAAAGGCAATGAAGTAAGATAACAATATTTGTAAGCAACTCAATATCTGAAGCCAATTGGTCATACACCTATGTAGACAAAATGAATAGGCATGCAATATCCTGGCACTACACATGCTGGACATATCAGCATGTGAGACAAATCCTAGTACTACACATGCAAAACATAAAATCATGTGAAGCAAATCCTCATAAGGAACGCCGTGATATCTACACTGGCATATCATGTCAACCACACATGTGGAGCATCCCCGAAGCACGTGAAGGCATGTCATATGTGCGTAGATTAATCCAAAGATAATTGGGCAAGATAACCATGTCTGAATACCACTAGTGAAAGAGTACTTATGATGGGTTTGAAAACCGTTACCCAAAATTTTAACACCAATCCAATCTACTCAAGCCATTCCCAAATCTGTAAACATAACTTTCCAAAATCTTATCACAAAACCATTTCCTCAAATCTCATCCAACTGTACTCATGTAATCCCAAGCAACTCAAGCCGTTCACAAACTCAAATTCAAACTCGAGTACCCACAATATGGAACCAAACTACACCTCAAGCTAGAAAACCAAGTAAAAATTCAATAACTTGAAACCCCAAGCATTTCGTAATAAAGATAACTAATATAGTTCGATAATCATAAAAATAAGCAAATATGCCTTGAAACCTCAATTAAAACCATATAAATCGAATAACAATCATAAATAAACCTTATAAACATTCCAATAACATTTCTACGAGATTCAAATCAAAATCCAATTTAATCATGAATAACATAATCAAATCCACGCCCTTGATATAAAACCATGCATCTGAATAACATCACAAGTGATAAGCTCAAAAGCATTTCAATTGTTAAAAACCTTTAGAAAACAAAGGTTCACTCACGAACACACTTGAACCATTTAGTCTCGACCGAGTCAGTAGGACCTACCATCTAGGTCAAATGGGCTCGCGGGGCCTATGACCTTTGATTTCCAATTCGGAAGTTCCTAAAGGTCAACCACAGTCTACAAACTGTGTCCAACAAGTTTGGTCACTATCCAACGGTCAAATAATCGTCGATCGCATGATTGGAACGTGATAGACAAACTTAACCCAATAATCGTCGATATGAAATATCCAAAACTTTGATCCTATATTCGGAAGTTCATACATGCTTTTGGTGATACGAATAATGACATACCCATAAATGGAATCCATCCGACAATCTAATCATATGAAATCCTACAAACACCTAATAGGCAAAACTTCGTTTGTCTATCAAACGATGGAATCTCGTCAATCTGAGCATATCATCGTGCTTGGAACAACGTGGGGATAATTATAGGTCAAAGTGGGTCGTCGCCGATAACAGTGGTTCAGGGGCATTTACTAACGATTGAAAAAAAAAAAAAAAAAAACCAACCTAGTTGAGATAGGCCTATACCAAAAGATTAAGCTCACTAAGAACAACTTTCTTACAAATTTTGATGGCAAAATATACAACCGACACTAGCCACTCATATCATCAGTTAGAGAACGAGAAGTGGATGAAGAAGCATACCTTGATCGACTCAGATGGCAGCCAAACCGCCGTAATCATTGTCGGAAAGCTCAAAATTATACAATACTAACGTATTAATATTCGAAAATGTCAGGTGGTTGTACAAACTAATCACAGAACACCAAATTCCTAAAAGCTATTAAAGAGAAGGGTTTAGTACATGCAACGTTAGTGTCATTAACTCCAAATTTTTTCCCTCTACTTTTTTTTTTTTTTCTTTCATGGGATCACAAAGAAACCCTAATACATAGGCTCATGTGCAGCTTTATTGGAGAGTGCACTATTATGAGAAAATGAGACTTCTTCATGTGAAAAGCTATGGATATTGGTAAATAACTATTTCTTATTTCATTTGTGTCATGTGTTTTTTTTTTGGGAGACTTTGGAAAAGCCCAAAGGAGAGAGAAAAATTTTAAAAGAAGCCAAAATGGACAAAATTGCCCTTATTTATTTTTTGATTTCCTAAGGAATCCTTTACATTTGCATGTCTTTGGTTTGAAAGTTGAGAGGTTTTTCTGTCTTTTTTGAAAAAGCTTTGGCTTTTTTCAAAAGTGAAAATTTTTTTATGGGTAAAACCTAAATTTACTTTTTTTTTTTTGCATGCCCTTTTTTTTGGTTGATTTCTGCAAGTTTTTTTGTTACATATATTGGAATAATTTTTTCTTTTTTTTTTCGGGGAGAAAAATGGGTCAAATCACAAATACAAAAGATTACACAAGATCAACCTAGGTATAGTCACACTGCTAGCATCAACATCATGAACATCATAGAGAACAAAAAGCAGTGAATAAAAAATATGAAGACCAAGAGCAAGTTTATAACTCTTGTTAGCCAAAGCATTTGCATTACAATTTTGTTCACGATACACATGTTTAATGGAGAAACTTCATGCTTCTTGAAACTTTAATTTGCAACAATTTATAACGCTAAAGAGAGAGGGTGAGTATGAACAACAGGACTGGTTAAAAGTTCTACAACAGAACTGGCATCACACTTAACCCCACAACTATCTAATCAACATCCCAAGTCAAGTTGAGGCCCCAAAAAATGCCTCATAATTCAGCGTTATGGATGGAACCAATACCTAGGTTCATAGAGAACCTCTTGAGCCAATGCAAGATCTCTTAATAAACCACCATCTCCAATATAATTAGTATCAGTTTTTCTACAACCATCAGTGTTTAGTTTACAGATACTAGACGTGGGAGCGCAATGTAGATGCACCAACCACTGGTTGGTTTGAATGGAAATAGGCTTACAAGATGTAGCCTACTCTAAAGCACAATGCATCATCAACTGCTAAGGCTCAAAAAACATAAACAAACCATGATCAAAGACTACCTTACATCTTCATTTCCAAATAAACAGAGGTAAACAACAAACATCAAATACGACGACAACTCATGGAACATATACCTATTGGATTTTGACAAATTTTAACATACCTATATAGGTAACTTGGAGCATCTACAATGAGCTATGTGAACCACATCTTTAGATAAATTTTAGGTATGAATTGAAAAAATACAATTCCAACTTTGCTCCCTATACACCTCCTAAAAATAGAGAAACCTCTAGGAGCTCCTAAATATGAGAAGAGAGAGAGCAATGACTCATATTGGCTCCTTATAATTTAATGCTTCTTTGTTTTATGTATATCTTAATCATTTAATCAATGCTAACTATTTTTATATTAATTTTTGTAGAGATTGACCATTTATATAGAATAAAAAAAATTATAGCATTTATGACTCCCTAAACTAGGAAGTATGATTGAAGTTGAAATTTTATGGAGAACTCCGAAAATAGCTTTTGTCTGTTTTTAGCTAAATTTGAACTAAAAATTAGCGAGCATGATTGTAGATGCTCTTAAGGTAATGTTATCTTTGTCAGAACCTCTGTCTCACATATTTGTTTGATGCATACTATATGCACACTACATCATTGTGTTAAGAAAATAAATACACTTTTGTATACTCTAATGTGAGAATAACATCTAAGTTGAGAAAAGAAAGTTAGGGGAAAACGTTAGGTTATTAGCATTGTTCTAATTCAACATATAAATTAAGACTTATAATTTGAGATGCTTTTATTTAAATTAGTTACTAGACTTGACTAGACCAAGTAAGCATGTATTTTATGTGAACCTTAGTTCAATAGAGGATTAGCTTATATTGAATATTAGACTATTTGAAAATTTCTTTGACATAACCCTCCGCTTAGATGGAGGAAAATAACTCGAGATTTAGCTAAAAGTATGGAATTGAAGTGAAGAAATTGATACTTTCATTGTTTGGCAACTTAAATATGGAACTTGTTAAATGACGCTCAGGAAAAATTGTGGAAATTTGGGATTGAGATTCCCGAGTTTAATTTCCACAAAAATAATCGTCATTTCACAATTTCTATTGAGCAGGAATTCGTTTTCACTTTAATTTTTGTCGTTTAAAAAATTCAAAATACATCAATCAAAACACTAAAAATATTTATTGCCATAAATTTAAACCATGGAGATCTAAATTCCTTTATTTAAAAATTCTATGCTATTTTCAATTACTTCATCCAAATGGAGGGTAAAAGAACTACTGAAGATGGTTTGATTTGATGGCTACATATGGCATGTGCGTGAAGAAGGGGAAGTTAAAGAGACTCTTTACGGTTTGGGCCTTTAGTTTTTGGTAAGATTCTTTATTTATTACACCTTAAAAAATATTTGATATTAAAGACACAGTTGGGATTAAGTTCCCAAGACAAAAAGGAAGGATAGAGAAAAAAAAAATTATTTTATTTTTATGAGAAAGAAAATAAAATTAATGATTGTCTATTAAAAAAATTAAAACTACTTACCATGTCAGACTTAATCTCATCCATTAATAATGGGCTAATCCAAAGGTATAAAAATTGTGTTAAAAACATAGTGTTGCGAGCCCCCAAAAATTATTTATGTATGCTTATGAAATGGAATACTTAGCAGCGTGTCGTAAAATATCGAACCGGAATAGAATTTGAATTAATTCAAGAAATAGCAAGCACCTTATAGTATCCCTATATTGTAACTTGGAATGTAGAAAAGCACAAGAAATTCAACTGGTTAAAAATTTGTGTCTATAACATGCTATAAAACTAAGGGGGAAAATTGTAGAGAGAAGTGGCTTGCTAAAGAGAAAGCTTCATAATGAAACTTATTCATTTCATCTTTAGTAGAGCTAACTATTTATAAACTTACATAATGGGAGGTTGAATAGGATTTACGGCATGCATATAAATTAAAAGTACTACTTACATATACTTTGTGCATATCTTACACAACATTAAAAGGGTGGAAAAATATTAGTTATTGTCTTCCCTCTCCCTTCCAAAAAGGAAGAGGGAGGGGGGCTAATGACATTGTGATATCACATTATATCTCAAACAAGAGAAAAACTTTAATAAAATGAGAATAGCACTTGACTAATAACACTATAACAAGCGTAATAACACTTTCAAGTAAAATAACACTGTCACAAAGTTTTTATGCTCAAACGGAGTAGATACAAACACATTCCAATCCCTTGGATTCGACTCAACCCTAGCTGGGTCCACACTGGCTCCAGAGAAGAAAAGCAAGTAAAAGACTAAAAAGTCCATGTCCAAAGCCAAAACACCTTTCTTGAAATGAAAAAAAAAAAAGAAAAAAAAAAGGAAAAAAAAAAAGAGGACAAAAGCCCACACCTTTCTCATTGCGAACCACTGTTGTCTCCTCTCCTTAAATTTGCCAGAAAAAGCAAACCCAAAAATACACAAACTCCAACCACAGCTCCCAAAAAATCTACCATATCCAATAAATAAGCAAACTTATATCTCCACGCGCCAATGGCAACCCCTTGCCTCCATTTTCATCCACACGTGTATCCACGCGCCACATTTCGTCTGGGTCTTGAAACCCATCGTCACATTGAAGAAGCCGTTACCAGTCCACAAAACGATGACGTTGCGGCTCTCCAGCCTTCCACGCACCGCGATCTCCCGACCTTACATGTTACTCTTCACGTAACGCGTACGTCTTCGTTACCCAATCAGCGTTGACTTCTCCAATAGCAACGATTTTCTGCTGATCCAACGGTCCAGAATGAAGGGAGAGCTACACCTCGAAAGCACACGAACAAGGAAGCAATCAATCAATCACTTCTGCTTTCCTTTCTTTATTTGGCGCAACATTGCTCAGATAAGTGAACCAAAATAAGCAAAACAAAACAAAACAGAAAAAAAGAAAAAAAGATAATAATTCTGATTTTTATCTCTCCTTCAAGCATTCTCTCTCTCTCTCTCTCTCTCTCTCTCTCTCTTTCCTCTCACTTCTCCCTCTCTCCAAAATTTTGCAGCTTGAGCAGAAAAAGAAGAAGAAGAAGGAAAAAAAAAAAAAAACCCCTTATCAGCAGACAGGATAATTCAACAAACGCTAGCACAACTCGGGTTTTATAAATTTTGTTAAAAAAAATTTATAAGTTAGTATATTTTATTTTTATTTGTCCCTCTGTCTCCGTCTTTTTCCTCTCACCTCTCTTTCTCCTAAATATTGAAGCTTGCAAAAGCCCTGAGCAGCAGCAGCAGAAGAAACAAAAACCCAAAAAGAAAAAAAAAAGTTACTTGGTAGCTAGCACAAGTCAGGGTATTATAATATTAAAAGATAAATATTATATATATATATATACACACAACACTATACATATATAGTGGTGAATAGTTTTGAGTTGAAAGCTAGCCAAAGCAGATGCAACGGGCAGCTGGTGGAAGCAGCAGTGGCGGCGGAGAAGTGAGTCGGGGAGGCGGGCTCGGCCGGTTCTGCTCGGCGCCGGCGACATGGTTAGAGGCACTGCTTGAGGAGGAAGAAGAAGACCCATTGAAGCCCACCCAGTGCTTAACTGAGCTTCTTGCTGAAAACACAGGAGCCACATCAGTAGGGTTTGGTTCTGCGACAGTGGATCCAGTGTCGTATGAAGCTGCCGCCGCTGCTGGATTTCTTAGCCGACAGAACAGCTCTCCGGCGGAGTTTCTGGGGAGTTCAAACGACGGGTCGGAAGGGTATTTCTCGGGGTTTGGAATTCCGGCGCACCTCGACTTCGTGTCCTTGTCCCCAAATAGCTCTTCTCCTTCTGCTAATAAGAGGGTTAGGGAGGTGGTGAGTTTTCTCTAAATCTTCGGTTTTTTTAATGTAAAAATTTTAAAAATATATATTAATTTTGTTAATAATTTATTAACTTGGTTGATTTAATTAATATTTGGTTTTGCATTTTCTTGGTAGAAATTGGAGGAAGGTGGATTGGAGGATGCAGTGCCTTGCAGGGTTAGGGCCAAGCGTGGATGTGCTACGCATCCTAGGAGCATTGCTGAAAGGGTTTGGTTCCCAACTTAAATTGACCCCAAAAGAAAGAAAAAAAATTTCAATCAAAATTCATAGCCCAGTTCAACATATTTGATGTTTGTTATTTTCTAAGTTGTTTAATTGCTTGCTGGGTTAATTATTATAGGTCCGGAGGACTCGAATCAGTGACCGCATAAGGAAGCTTCAAGACCTTGTGCCCAACATGGATAAGGTGCACCCTCCTGCTCCATTCTTCTGAACTCCAATTGATCTCCTTTTATTATTTTCCCCTTTTATTTAGGTATCCTTTTAGGGCATACGAATTTCTATACATATTGATTCTTCTAGTCCGGCGGACATAGTTGAAACAACTATAGATGATTGTGAATAATAGATCATGAAATATTGAAAAACAATTATTCAATAAATTAAGGCCTCTATGAGACATATATTACAGGATTAAATTAATACAAATGCGGAATTTATATGAGATAAATTAAGCAAATGCTTACAATATTATATGATCTTTTGATTCATTAAAAGAAACGTTATGCCGAAATAGTACGGATTTTTAGAATCAGAACTGCATTTAGTTTCATCAGAGTTCCTTAAGGTCATGAGACATTATTATTATTTTTATTATTTTTTTGCCATGAGATATTATAATTCATTTGACATCTTTCGGTTCTCTAAAACTTTGAAGTCATTATGTTAAATACAATCAAGCTTAACCCATATGTAACTGTTGGCATTAATCACAGAGTTAGGAGTTAATGAATTACGGTTAGTATCTTAGAGAGAATCTATCTATGATTAATCTAGGAGATTAATGCGAGTTCATTAATATATAATTATTGGGTGAGTTATGAATATGAAAGGTTCATAGGAGTTAATGTAGCGTTATCTAATCATTACTAAGTGACTCCTATTAATACTTGTTTGTTTGTATCAAAGTATGCAATTATAGAAGAGAAGCTATCTAAGAAGAGTTTTATCAAGTATGTGTAGGAGCTCTGTGTAGCCTTCGGGCTTCACATCTCCAAGGCTACTTTATTAGTTTGCCTTTTATGTTGAATTCACATAAAACTCCGTCTTACCCATTGAACATGATTTTATGTTTCTGCTGTTCGTATTTCTAAATCCAACAGTAACAAGTTACAACTTAATTTTACTGATGAAAATACTGAATCTCTTTAAATAAGAAAGTGACAGTCAATCCAAAAATAGAGTTTTGTTGTGCACAATAATTGTTGCAATAATGTTGATGTTGATAGCAATGGTTGTCTTGCTTCAAACTCTGTAGTAATCACTTCAATTTCTTAATGAAGAACTTGAGTGAATGAAATCCTTACAAGAGCAGCATTTGAGCATTTTCAATAGGGTACAGGTTAGGAAAAGAATATTTATAAGTTGATGAACGCATAGTTGTCTGGGCTGTTGTTCACTCGATTATGGCAAAAATTATTTAGGGAGGCAAGGTTGAGTTGGGTGATTCCAAATTCATGTGTACTTCATGTAACGATAGATATTGTGCCATTTTGTCGAAGGGAAAAGGCGAAAATGTGGAGCTGCTGCATTTTGACCCTTTTTTTGGAATGGAAAATGTGTTAGAGGAGGTAGCCTTCTGGTGGGAAAGAGTGTTGTTTATTGATGTCGCTACATCTGTGTTATGTATTTGCTATCTTGGTTTGAGCAGATAGCTGAGTGCTAAACACTTTTGTTGAGTCAGAGAACTGCTTGTCCCTGCTTGTCCAGTGCTATTGTACTTGTTTTCTTTCATGTTAATACAATTGTTTCTTTTCATATTAAAGAAAATTCTAACTTGAAATCCTGATAGTAATAAAAAGTCTGTTTTTACCAGTTTTTAATCCTAGAACTTGTAATCTTGATCTTTTGCACAAAGCACAGAAACTAGAAGATTTCTAGAACAACTTCAAAAGTTATAAGTAAAAGAATTTGTCTAAAATTTTCATGCATTTGCAAAATTAAGCAGACAATAACTTACTTTGTTTGTTATGGTGCTTGTATTGATTTTCCTTGCAGCAAACTAATACTGCCGATATGTTAGACGAGGCAGTGGAGTATGTGAAGTTTCTTCAGAAGCAGATTCAGGTATTATATACATTGACCTTGTTCAAGAAACTTTCTCAATATGTATGCTTCCTGAGGGATGGGAAAATTTGAAAGTAAAACTATGATATCCATTTTCGTAGTTCAATTTACAAAAGTTTTTCTTTGCTTGCTCCCCCTTTTGAAAAAGTAGTAGGCACTAAGAAGTATAACTGAGAAAGGAGGAGTTATAATCATATTTGAATCGGATGTGATGCCTGTCTGTGGTGCATTACAAGGAAATTTATGTACATACTGAAAAATTTGGAACATCGCAGGAACTTTCAGAGCATCAGCGCAGATGCAAATGCATAGCTAAAGAATAATCAGAAGGTATCCAAAATGCGTTCTCCCCCTCCCAATTCCCTAGTACCATTTAGTTTTTAGTGTAATTATTAGATTTATTAATTTCAGCCAAGGTTCATCATGGTGCTGGTATGTTGATAATGGTTCCTAAGAGAATACCCTGTAATTTCGAGCTATACTGTATTGTATGTTGCATTCTTCTGCAATATATAGATGTAATAGTGCCCATACCTAGAGTCCATGATTTTGCACTTAGCTGCTTCCACTTGGAAAAGTTCAATCAGTAAGATTGTGGTTTCCACTTCAAATGAAACAAAGTATTGTTGTAGTTGCAAACTAGGATGGCAAGATTATTATTTTTTATTTTTAGCATGCTTTCAGTCAGCTTCCCCAATTATTAATTTGTGATGTTGCACTGACGTGGATTTGAAAATTTCTATTCATAAAGTTTACTGCTTCCATAGCAAGGTGCTATATAATTAATAAAATCTTTTGTGGAATTTTCAGAGGTGTCATTAATTTCAGTTACCTTCTTGCATAGTGATATTGAGTTTCGATGTGTATGTTGTCTTGGCAATAGAGGAGGATTTCAGGTGAGAGATTATCGATTTGCATATGCTTGATGATTGCTTTGAATAGAAATATAAAATGATTTGCTGGTTTCCTTATGCACCAGGTTTATATGTAGTAAATGTTAGAGCTTAGGAAATCATAGCAAAAAATCCTATCCTCAAATCCTTGCATTTGCAACCTCTAATGTGGAATGTGGGATCTCTATTGGGTAATGACGAGAGGCTGACACATGAGGGAAAGAGTGTGGTAGAAAATAAGCTATTGTTTTCTACTTCCTAATTGCATTGTTTTTGGGGGTGTGTGGAAACTAACAAAATTTTACAAATAAGAATTCCATTATCTTTTTTCAATGAAAAGTTCAACTGAAATTTTCTCAATTTTCTTGTGTTGTTGTGCCTTCTGTTGAACATGTATGCATGAATTGCACCTTTGTCTAGAAGCTTAACACAAACTTAAAATCTTAGAGGGCATCAGTGTCAATTCTCGGATCAAATCCTACACCGTACCTTATAACGGAAATTAATAAGTATTTGCACCTGTTCATTATTCAATCTCAATTGCACTTAATCGTGGATTATAGTTTGAGAGTTTATCTAATTTCTGTAGTTCCTAACCTTTTTATTTTCGTGATTTGGACTTTATCTGATTCGAGAACTCCATTTGCAATTAATTGTACATTTTCGAAATATGCTATCCGTGAAAAGCTTTGGTAAGTGAGGTTAATTTGAATTACATTAAATAAAATGTTCTATGTTTGCAGATTTTGTATCGTAATCTATTGGTTTCATCCATCCCAAGAGTTTCATTATGTTTGATTACAACATGTTCATGATCTACACAATGAAGTCAGAAGGGTGAGCATTTTTGCATTTAAGGTTCACCAATGCTTTAGTTTGAGCTGCACTGTCTTTAGGTTATTTTGTGTGAAACGTATAATTTTGGAGCTTGATGATGATTTCTGCAAACTGCATCATGAAATTCCAGTGATATTGTAATCTTTGTTGGATTTGTCAGTTGCTTTGAGATAGGGCTCAAGTACAAGATGAATGAATAAGTTGTAAATGTAGCATTTCCCTGTCTGTTCTGATGGGTGTAATTGAAAAACAGAAAAAATAGTAGATAAATAAATAAATAATAAAAGGATATCTTCCCTTGTGTAATTATTGCAGGAGAACTTTCAACTTCAGTTTTGCGGAAAAGCTTCCTCTTTACTTAGGAAAACACGACAGAGAGTTTTGGGAATGAAAACGAAAAATATAAAAAGGAATTAAGAATGCATCTGGATCTCACATTGGAAAAATAACATATGTTGAGGCGTTTTATGAGCTTTTGGGCCTCATGCCATTCGTATACGAGTCTAGAGGTCTTGGTACCTTTTTCTTACCAGCCAATTTTGCAGAGGCAAAGATTCTTGGAAGCCTAAAGGTCTCGGGTTGGGCTTATTGGTTTTATGAAAAACGATTGGAATAACGACATTTTACTCCCTTCAGTTTTGGGAGAGCTTCTATAATGAGGGGGATTCTGTTGAGGTGGGATTGAACCGTTCATTCAAGATTTTCTCACTTGTTGGAAGGTGGGATTGAACCTCTCTCACTATCCCTCACCCAGAACTCCCTTATTATAGCCTTCCCATTGGCAAGTGGGTCACCCATTATAATGCTGATGTAGAAAAAAATAAAAATAAAGAATTCTTTAAAAATATTTTAAAAATAATATCATAAAGTCCTCTCGAAGACAAACTCGTTTTGTAAGCGCACAATTACAAGGAGATTACTCAGAGCACAGTTGGATCGATGTGGGGCAAGTTTCTTCCTTTTTTTTCGTTTTATTTTTTTTCAATATTGATTTTCTTTATATATAAAAAAAGGTACTTCAATAACGATTTCAATAAAAAAAAAAAAAAGGTATTTCAATAACTATTTAAACAATTTATCTTTTATATATAATTCAAATAATTTGAGTGTGATACACCATACCATATGAAAAATGTACGTATATTCTCTCTCCCCCTCGAAGGGGAAAGTATATAACAATAAGAGATAAAAAGAAATTTAAACATCTTCGTTCAAATAAATATTTGGGAAAAGAAAAAAAAAAAACTATGTCACAATTCACAACACTGAAAGGCCTGCAATTCCCTGCCGTAATGATTTTCACTGGGAAGCTTTCATAGCATGCAAGGTGAGGCTCTGCTTGTATGATGTGTATTCAGAGCATTGGTACGAGGGTTAAAAAACTTTCGGAACCTTTCTGCGGAGCTAAAATGGCAGCTAATGTTAGCTTCCCTCTTCATCGAAGCTATAGACTGGTATTTGCCATAACTTGGTGTTCTTCTTTGGGTCATCGGTAAGACTGAGACCTGTGTCACCTTCTTTGAATGTGTTGATGAATGTTTTAGCACCCATCATGATAATCCTTTCAATCATGAACAACTGGTAGTTATTCTCAATCAAGGGCTCCAATATGTGGCTATAGTTTGATGAATACGCCAACTTATATCTGCACAGATTGGTCAGACATAAGGATCAAGGTCAGCGGGGACCTTGTTTTACAAATGTAACCTCTCGAGGTTGGCAAAATTATAATGACAGCACAATCCATGAAGTAGTTCAAACTAAAATAAAAGCCGTATTCATTGGGGTATAATGTAAAACTTGAATCAGTGTTGAATTGGATGCTCCTAGTTAAGAAATAGTTAAAGGAGGTGTGTTTGACAGCGCAAAAGTATACAACTCAAAGTTCACTTAAATTAAAATCTTAAGCATAATGAGACAAAATATTAGACCAGCTCAGCAATCAATCATAGTGCACAGGAAGACGGTACGCATTATTGATTCTATCATTAATGTTCAGAACTCCAGTATCAAAGAATTCAAAAGCTTATTAAAATGATTTTTAGTCTGACTACTTCAGTATTAACTAATCCAAAAGTTCCTGCCAAATTAGTTTTACTTGGAGAACCTAAATCCAGAACATTTTCTGCCAATGGTCAACCTGAATTTAGAATTCATAGCCACAACGTGAGAGCTATCCTATATCATGTTAGCATGACAAAATGAACACACAGGCTTCCATTTTCAATGCAGATGGTGCAGAGAACAGAACACGCCTGAGGACTTACCTGACTGAGAGAGGTGAAAAAAATCCTGGTGTCCTCTCATTTGAAGCAATAAAAAGAGTTCGTCCAGATGGGACCCATTTCTCAATTCTGCGAAGAATAAACTCTGGGTGTGTATCCCTGTCCACATGAGGATGCAGGGTCCTGTTAACGCCAAATCTGTCCTTCCTGGTCTTAATTATATCACCACGACGTACGTGAATGGCATCATAATCTCCAAGGAGCGCCTTAATCTGTGAAAATTATTTGGTCAAAGTCTGTAATAGCAGATATGTACAGGAAATAATTCACGAGAAAACAGAGGCGGCTGTTACATGAATATACCTAAGACTCATTTTCAACAACAGCTCCAGTTTTAGTTATAATAGAGACTGACATGCTCTAACTTACTTGAATATGTTTATATATGACATGAATATACCTTAGACTCATGCGCACAATAAGCAAACAAGCTTTACACAACTTAAAGTATGGAATTAAAACTTATGGCATGTTTGGTTACTTGGAATGGGGGAACTTAGCATAGAGGAGAAAAGGAATGGACATGGGATCAACTATTACCCCCTAATCAATTTAATTCCTGGTTTTTCAGAGGTATTGGATTAGAAATTTTAAAATGGAACCCACATAACTTTTGGTACCTTATGTGATAGTAAACACAATGGAAATCAAGAATCGGAATCATTCCAATACCCATGTGTGTAAAAATAAGGGAAGTCAGTAATTGGAAAATTTTCAATACCCATACCAATTAAGTAAACATCCATGACATTAGCAGGATTCACTATAATGCATACCTTGTCAGCTGCATTCCTCAACTTCTTAGCAGCCATCGAGGGGAGAAAGGTATATGGCAAAATTATAGCACTACGATTTTTTCGATCCTTGCACTCCATAAACCTATATAGCTGCCATTATGAATTCCTCAAACAACCAAAATCAATATTCTAATACTCATGCAACTTAACCAAGAGAGGCATATCATGGTTTATTTCTTAACTAAAAGAATTACACCAAGCGCAAATTTAAACAAACTTGAATGGAGACTTTCAAAACTTTCAACCAAGGGAAACTCTTATTCAATTTCCTACAATCCAAATCCTCTCTTGGCTTTGAAATTAAGTTGTTTTTCAGCCAACAGACTCAGATGATTAATAAAATTAGAGGTATCAAGTAACGAGCAGTGTTTTGGAAGGCATTCTGAGGTGCACATTGATGCTAGCTATCGGTGAGGTGCTGTAAGGTAAACAATCTGCAACTGCAGCAGTGCTAATGGGGCTGAGGCAGAACCCATGCAAAGAAGCCGAAAACCCATATTACTTTTTTTTCCCCTCTCCTCTGGAAATGTTTTAAGGCTAATCAACGCCATGTTCTTAAGTTGTCTGGGTTCCTTTATGAAATGAACTGTTTCATTTAAGGCCGAGTTTATAGAACAAAACTCTGTAGGTTGGTTTTTAGCAAAATCGTTCCATTTTTATTTATTCCCTTTAGATCCCCAACAGTTTCTTCTTCCCAACAACCCAGCCCCAAATCAAATTTTCTAAACCATAATTCTCCTACCAAAGACACAAATCAGATTCCCAAAGTCCCAGCTCCAAACTTCACGCTCTCCCTAATTCTCTATTCTCTTTCTAATTATTTTATATTAAATAGTTTTCTTTAATTAAACAATTCATGTTTCCTCACCTTTGAAAACATTGGTAACAAGAGGTTATAGGTAGCTCAAGAAATTCCTAATTGAGTAAGTAATTAAAGATCTTTTTACAAAATCCCTAACAATATTATTAGCGCCACTGCAACAGGTATGATTCAAGTGGAGAAATATCTACAAATTGGAATCTCTCTGAAAAGAGTTACTGTAAACAAATATCTCACTTAATTTAATTTCTTTCAAAAATACATGCACAACTATTATCTCCAAGTCGAGTGAAACCACACCTTGAAACAAACAAGTAGGTTTTACCATCCCAAAGAAGCCAATCTTAAAGCTTTTAACAACAAAAGAAAATGAAATAGAAATTTACCATGCAAGAGGGCTTGCAGTTCTGTTTATGAGTAAAAGATTTGAGAAACTACTGTTCTCCCTGAGATCAACACGAGTACCTCCTTCCACATGGGCAGCTCCTCTACCTCCCAACTTCATACTTGTTGCCACCACTCGATACCACATTTTTGAATTGTCCAAAATTACTGGTACAGTGCCTGATATGAGGTCTATATCATACAACGAGTCCATGGAACAGGAGTTTGCTGTCCACCTAACAAATGAAAGGAAGTTCATTTTGTATAAAATGCACATTCTGATCAACAAAAATGTATAAACAAATAGGATATAAAGTAGGGAAGTTGGCATAGTTTTGCTAACACGTAGCAGTAAAACTATCCTACAGCCAAAAAGCATTCTCTTGAAACCAAATTAAGAAGTACAAACTTACCTTTCTTCTGAAATTGCACTATGTGAGTGATGAAGGATCTCATTATTATTGTGTATTGGGTTAATACACATTCTTGAAGGCATTACAAAAGTTCTGCAAACAGCAGCAGTAAATTACTAAACAAGATTATATAAAATTTACTCCATTGCAGTTCATAACAAGAAATCCAGAACTCCCTGATATAGAAAACAAGGCAACTAAATCTATCAAACCACAAAGGCATAGCTTGCAATCACACTAAGTTCATCGTGGGTGAGCAAATCTATAACGTGACAAACTTTCCAGTTTATGAAGGAAACCTAGAAGTTACATGACAGTTGGGTCATTTCAAAACCCATTTAACTGGTCCCTATGATATCAAATCTGAATTCTTCCACAATTCTCTTTTGTCCACATTTGCTCGGCAACCAATCACGACATAAACTCCGAAAACAGAAATCAGAAGAAAAAAAAAACTCAAAGAACGTACCTCTGAAGGAACATAGCCTCTTCCAGAGCACACCTGAGGCTGGACTCCTGGTGGCCCAGACCCGCACAGGACTCGCAGTGCTTTCCAGGGCAATCAATTCTGTCACCCCAGTAGAGGTACTTCTCGTGGCCAGTTTGGTGGTTCTGGTTTATATTCTTTACTTTGAGTCTGCTTTCGAGGGTTTTCAGAGAGGATAAAGAGAACTCACTAGTGGAAATGAGAGAGGAAACGAGAAAGAGGAGTGCAATGGTGGCTATGCAGATGACAAGGAAGATGATTGGGGAACCGGGTCCTGGTTTGGACTTTTGGGTTCTAGGAAAGGCCATTGTTCTTTGGGGTGGGCTACACCACCAAGCTAAACATTACCTTTTTCTTTTCTCAAGAATCTGGACACCTGCATGCGTCTATCATGTGAGCTATAGAACTCTTAACTGTGAGATAACCAGTAATCAGCTCCCTTTACTAAAACGAAGGACAATAGCAGTTATTAGCCTGCACAGAGCAGTAAAGTAATAGAGGTGCTAAATAAAGCAATTAGCATACAAACTAGAACAAAAATGAGGAAAGTAGCCAACACTATAACTTACAGCCAACGATATAACTTGTGCAAAATAGCCAACAATATAACTTGTGCAAAACAACCAACAGCCAACACCAAATACCACAGCAAGGAAGGCCTACTTATAACTTGCAGGTTTTATCCAAGATTGACGTTTTTCGAATTGGTAAAATGCGAGTATGATCAAATCTAATTATAATCCAAATTTTGATAGAATCCTGACCAGCATTGTTAACTGAAACCGAAATGAAAATTAAATTTATGTTCAAACAGCAGAACCAAATATTCAAATCGAAATGCGGATCTGATCATATTTAGTAAGTGGAAATTCTTATAAAAAATTAATCTTTTCTCTTTGACTCACCCTTTCTCCTGCCCTACGAGCACAAAATTCCGCTTGTTCTCTCTCTCAGACCATGAAATTGGTAACCCAATAACTCCATTGAAAGCTTGTCAAGCAAGCCCATTAACTGAATCTCCCTCTCTCACATTTATTTTATTTCAAACCATTATGTTTGAACAGCAGTTAAGATTCGGTTAAAACAGCAACAACAAAAAATTGTCTTCGATTCATACCGCTATGTTCAGAGTAAAATTTATAAATTATCAAATTTGGGGAAATTTAGAACAAAAAAGAAACAAGAAATACCTTTTGACAATTTGGAAGCAAATCAGCAAAGCAAGGCTCTACGATTGGTCTTGGGTGGGAATTGTCGAACTGGAAGTGTTGAACTGTGCGAGTGAGCGAGTGCGAGTTTGAAAGATCGAAGAAGAATAGAGGTGGGGTTGGGGGGGGTAATAATATGATTGAGGACCCCGGTTTTTTGGTCCGAATTGAGAACCCGTTTAGGACTATCTGTGTAGGAAACAATTTTTCTTTTAAGAGTACCCACCCGTTTAAGCTCTATTTTTTTGGGGTCAATTCTCAATTTCTCAGTAGTTCTTTTATGAGAAGTGTTTCTGTTAGGAGAACGCCGGAATTTTTGTTAAAATTCAAGTACATCTAGGAAAAGCATTTGAGAGAGTTCCCTATTCCGATTTCAATTTCGATTCCTTATTCCTAAATTTTTATATTTTTCGATTAATGATTTTCTCATTCCT
Source organism: Prunus persica (assembly GCF_000346465.2). Lineage (NCBI taxonomy): Eukaryota > Viridiplantae > Streptophyta > Magnoliopsida > Rosales > Rosaceae > Prunus > Prunus persica. The sequence goes on along the minus strand of NC_034009.1, from coordinate 45,284,550 downwards.
TGTAAATAAACATAAAGAATCAAGATATCAATCACACACATATCCTTATAATTTTTTATACTAAGAAAAAAAAAGGGCGCAAATATGAGCTTAGTCAAATTAGAATTCCCCCTTTCCGTAGTTTAGATGATATTAAAATAGACTATCGTTTGTATTAAAAATATATATAAAAGAAAAAAGGACTTAAAAATATAAATGTCTAGTAATACCACCGCAATGGGGACTTTGGTGCTCTCAATGTTCGTGGTCACCCATCTCAATTTTCCAGATTTAATCTGGTATATCTTTTCAAGATTTCAGAGGGACGAAATCTTGGCTCACCATTAGCAACATTGATATTGTCCCTAACTTAACCATCTGTTTAGCAGGTGTAGGGTTTTATACAAAATGTCTCGATGTTATTAGGAGTGGAACCATTTATTATATGAGACTTTCTGTTTTGTTAAGTTTTCAATGTGGGACTCGTGTATCCTTCAACACAATGCAAGTTTAGGATCCAGTTTCATGAAAACTAATACAGTAGACACACAATTATAAGGAGCTTACTCGGAGCCCAATTAATCGATGTATGTCAACTTTCTTTATTCCTTTTTTAGTTTTTAGTTTATCCGAATCAGGAATCATCCCATTCCTTCTTCCCCTCTGATTCCTAACTTTGATCCCGAAATCGACGAGCACATAAGCCAAGCCAGCCTGCTGCATTTACAATGATGAGAAGATGGAGAATTATCATGTTACAAGTTGTCCACAACCAGAGTCAAATGTTACTTGACAATGACAATAGTTGTAAAATATAAATCATTCCGCCCAAATAAAGAAGGCAGTGGAGTGGACCTTGTGTTAAGCTGTATCTATGTAAATAATGTGTACCAAGGCTAAATATAAAGGCTCGTGATCCCTTATGTTGACTACTTATTCAGTATATTTTTCATACATTTTGTTGGCACAACCAAATCTTGGATGGGATCGAGAGCTCCTTGCAAAGCATGGTACAAATTATCAATTTTCTTGCAAAATAGTGTCTTGTTAGGTGCATAACATGTTCAAATCATATCAAGGTGTTAAAAAAAATAAATTATTATAGGAACAAGCACACATAACAAATGATGCATTTGATAACTCCAACAATACTCACATGGTTAACAATTAAAATGCATAGTTGATATCTGTAAAAAATTGGATGCATTTGGATAACTATACAATCTCCAATTTCATTGATATTTTACATACAAGAAAATGACGGTTCAGATTATGATTATATATACAGTGAAAATTTGTTAACCACGAGAAGGTGCACCCTTGGTAATTTACTTATGCAATCCGGAACTTATGTAATGCTATTAACAAAGTTGACCAAGTTTCTAGTGGACGAACCAGACTCACCCCAAGCAGCCGAAGCCATCTCTCCCATTTTCCTGCTCCTTTCTCTAAGCTCTCTCCCTTTTTCCGACTCCATCAGCTCCCTAACCCTTCTCTCCAATTCATCCCCAAATACAAACCCATCTTCCTCTCTCTGCTCCACAGCAATCGCCATCTCCATTTCCTTCACCAAAACACTCCTATTCATGTGCTGCTCTGCATAGAGCGGCCACGCCACCATCGACACGCCGGCGATCACCGCTTCAAGAACCGAGTTCCAGCCACAATGCGTCACAAACCCGCCAACCGATTCCTTCTTCAACACCGCCACCTGCGGAGCCCATGACTTCACCACCAAACCCCTATCTTTGGTCCTCTCCAAGAACCCTTCTGGCAACAAACCCTCCAAATCAAAGTCATGAACTCCATGGACCTGCTTGGTTTTCTCATCAAGGGGAGGCTTCTTCACCACCCACAAAAACCTCTGCCCACTCTTCTCCAACCCATCTGCCATCTCCTTCAATTGAGCCCCTGCGAATGATCCCCTGCTTCCAAAACAGAGGAACACCACGCTTCGACTTGGCTGTTTATCAAGCCATGACAAACAAACTTCCGCCTCAGCGGCATCACCAGATTGTTTTTCTTCAGCAATCAATGGCCCAATGTAGAAGACGGGAGGAGTGGGAGCATCAGGAACACAAAGACCTCCAGCAATGGCTTTGAGGACTGCAGGAGGCTCCAGCTCTTCGAACGTGTTGGCTATGATCCCATTAGATTTGGGAAGGTGTGAGCAAAAGTAGAGCATGTCCCAATACGCAGGGTCGTCTCGGTCAAGCATTGGCTCAGGCATGTGGGAGGCCTTGAGAGGAGACTTAAACCCAGGAAACTCGAAAACAGTCTCGGTTAGATCCTTGAAGCTCTTGGTGGTTTGTTCCCCGATTTTCGGGAAATACAGAAAAGCCGCAAGAGCTGCAGCGCCGGAAGTGTAAAAGTAGTAGGTGGGAATGCCGAGTTCCTTCGCCATTGGCAGCGCAGTGGAGCAGAAGATGTCAATGATAAAAGCGCGAATGGCTGAAGATTTGGAGATCTCTAGGAGGGCAAGGCGGACATGAGGATCATTCCGGCGGATGAAATCGAACATTATGGCAGCGCCGCTGCGGCCAATTAATGATGTATTTTCATTTTGAACGCGAGGGAATTGGCGGAAGGACATGGAAGGATGGGCTAGGGAGATACGGTGGATGTAGGCGGGGATGCTTGGAGTATCCACAACGCTGCCGCAGGTGTAGAGAATAGTGATGGAGAATTTTTTGGGGTAGCGATTGAGAATGAGCTTGCCTAGCTCAACCATGGAGATTATGTGCCCCATTCCTGGAGCTGCGTAGAGGACTATTGTGTCTTCTTCCATGGCTTTTGGTTGATTTGTGTTTGGCTTCTCTTCTGGTGAGGTTTTGAAATACTCTACACGCAGAGTAGGTGGAACGGAAATTCAACTCCGTGAAAGTTAGGTGAAGCACGAGGGCACAGGCTCAGGCTGTACACCAAAACGACGATTGCAATTGTGACGTTGACAGTGATTGGCTGATTCTGACCATCAATAATAATAGAAGGATTTCTTCTTTCTTTTTGCTTTTGTTTTTCTTGTTTTCATTTCGTTTTTATTTTGGGGATATCTTTACACTGAGATTGGGACATATAATCATGATCATAAGAAAAAGGGAAAATGGTTTTATTTATTTATTGGAATAAGATATTCTTTGGGCATGTTGGAATGTTAGTGGTTCAAAATTAGCCTTGTTATTTAATCTTAAATTTATGCTTTTATTCATTTGGTGGTTTATTTTTCAAATAAAATATTCTAGAGTATCACCAAGAATCATCGGTTATTGGAATTTTTAGTGTTCCAAAATTATCATATTATTCTAACCCAAAAAAAAAAAACTATATTATTTAATCCGTATATTTATGTTTTTATTAATTTGGTAGTTTGTTGTAAATTAATTATGTTTCAATATGCCAACGGGATATAGCTCAGTAGAAAATTATCTTAACTTGTAAATTAGTGGTGTCATGTTCAAACACTCATGACACATTTGTAGTATTTGTGTGTATGAGAAATTCCCCGTCTTAATTTTGGCCAAAAAAAAAAAATACTTGAATATGGTTATTTATTTGACAAGAAACACATAATAACCAAATCAGCACCAAATTCATAAAGCAATCAAAATATAGGAAGAAATTTGACAAGAAAAAGTTTGTTGAGGATCCATTTAATTAACCAATTCATGAAAATATCAAAACCCCAAATCACCCACCAAAACGACTCAGCAATTGCAACAGTACTTTTTGCAGCTACATTTGCAACAGTACCAAAAACATCATCTCCAAGTGAGGTTGAGGAGCATACACAAACCCATCCCAACCTCTTGGAACCTACACAAACCTTCCTGAGGTCCCAAAGATCCTCCCTTCTTCCGCCAGGACCGGGTTTTGTTTCTTGTTTTGTTTCTTAATTTTATTAGAAGGGTAAAATTGGACTATTAGACTGTTAAAATTAAACTAATTTTATGGTAGTTGAGGTATCATCTTATAAGTCGTTTGATTATTACAAGGACTAAGATGAAGTGAAATGCGGATAAATACGTGGATACTAAATAGAGGCTCCTAAAAATAAAACAATGAGTTCGAATATTGAAGAATCCTGAGCCTTTGCATATAAGCTCCTTTCATTTATTATCATTTCGATTAATTTGAACCAGTAGATCTAATCACTTAACACAAGACAAGTCATATTTTATTTCCCAAAATTTAAACACGTTAGAGAGTGTTTTTTATTTCTCACTATAGGCCAACATTATCTGGGTTTAGGATCCAGTTTCTTGAAAACTAATGTGGTAGACTCACAATTATAAGGAGCTTACTCGGAGAGCAATTAATCAATGTGAGACAACTTTCTTTCTTCCTTTTTTCAGTTTTTAGTTTATCCGAATCAGGAATCATCCCATTCCTTCTTCCCCTCTGATTCCTAACTTTGATCTCGAAATCGACGAGCACACAAGCCAAGCCAGCCTGCTGGATTTACAATGACGAGAAGATGGAGAATTATCATGTTACAAGTTGTCCACAACCAGACTCAAATGTTACTTGACAATGACAATAGTTGTAATATATAAATCATTCCGCCCAAATAAAGAAGGCAGTGGAGTGGACCTTGTGTTAAGCTGTGTTGATAAGGCAAGAATTCAGAAACTCTGCAGAAACTCTCATCCCCTTTGTAGTATAATTTAAACTATCACTTATTTTTTCCAAGTCTCAAGTATGAAAAGAGCCCTCAAAAAAGGATGAAGAAGGACAAAACCAATAGCAAAAAATAAGGCCAAAAAAGATGTGTTCTAAATGTATTTATTATGTAAATACTGCATACCAAGGCTAAATATAAAGGCTTGTGATCCCTTATGTTAACTTTTTTTTTTTTTGGTTGTTGTTGTTGTTTTTTTCATATATTTCGTTGGCACAGCCAAATCTTGGATGGGATCGAGAGCTCCTTGCAAAGCATGATACAAATTATCAATTTTCTTGCAAAATAGTGTCTTGTTAGTTGCATAACATGTTCAAATCATACAAGAAAATGACGGTTCAGATTATGATTATATATACAGTGAAAATTTGTTAACAACGAGAAGGTACACCCTTGGTAATTTACTTATGCAATCCGAAACTTAGTGTAATGCTATTAACAAAGTTGACCAAGTTTCTAGTGGACGAACCAGACTCACCCCAAGCAGCCAAAGCCATCTCTCCCATTTTCCGGCTCCTTTCTCTAAGCTCTCTCCCTTTTTCTGACTCCATCAGCTCCCTAACCCTTCTCTCCAATTCATCCCCAAATACAAACCCATCTTCCTCTCTCTGCTCCACAGCAATCGCCATCTCCATTTCCTTCACCAAAACACTCCTATTCATGTGCTGCTCTGCGTAGAGCGGCCACGCCACCATCGACACGCCGGCGATCACTGCTTCAAGCACCGAGTTCCAGCCACAATGCGTCACAAACCCGCCCACCGATTCCTTCTTCAACACCGCCACCTGCGGAGCCCATGACTTCACCACCAAGCCCCTATCTTTGGTCCTCTCCAAGAACCCTTCTGGCAGCAAACCCTCCAAATCAAAGTCATGAACTCCATGGACCTGCTTGGTTTTCTCATCAAGGGGAGGCTTCTTCACCACCCACAAAAACCTCTGCCCACTCTTCTCCAACCCATCTGCCATCTCCTTCAATTGAGCCCCTGAGAATGATCCCCTGCTTCCAAAACAGAGAAACACCACGCTTCGACTTGGCTGTTTATCAAGCCATGACAAACAAACTTCCCCCTCAGCGGCATCACCAGATTGTTTTTCTTCAGCAATCAATGGCCCAATGTAGAAGACGGGAGGAGTGGGAGCATCAGGAACACAAAGACCTCCAGAAATGGCTTTGAGGACTGCAGGAGGCTCCAGCTCTTCGAACGTGTTGACTATGATCCCATTAGATTTGGGAAGGTGTGAGCAAAAGTAGAGCATGTCCCAATACGCAGGGTCGTCTCGGTCAAGCATTGGCTCAGGCATGTGGGAGGCCTTGAGAGGAGACTTAAACCCGGGAAACTCGAAAACAGTATCGGTTAGATCCTTGAAGCTCTTGGTGGTTTGTTCCCCGATTTTCGGGAAATACAGAAAAGCCGCAAGAGCTGCAGCGCCAGAGGTGTAAAAGTAGTAGGTGGGAATGCCGAGTTCCTTCGCCATTGGCAGCGAAGAGGAGCAGAAGCCGTCGATGATAAAAGCGCGAATGGCTGAAGATTTGGAGATCTCTTGGAGGGCAAGGCGGACATGAGGATCATTCCGGCGGATGAAATCGAACAATATGGCAGCGCCGCTGCGGCCAATTAATAATGTATTTTCATTTTGAACGCGAGGGAATTGGCGGAAGGAGATGGAAGGATGGGCTAGGGAGATGCGGTGGATGTAGGCGGGGATGCTTGGAGTATCCACAACGCTGCCGCAGGTGTAGAGAATAGTGATGGAGAATTTTTCGGTGTAGCGATTGAGAATGAGCTTGCCTAGCTCAACCATGGAGATTATGTGCCCTATTCCTGGAGCTGCGTAGAGGACTATTGTGTCTTCTTCCATGGCTTTTGGTTGATTTGAGTTTGGCTTCTCTTCTCTGGTGAGATTTTGAAATTCTCTTCACGCAAAGTAGATGGAACGGAAATTTAACTAGAAAGTTCGGTGAAGCACTAGGGCAGAGGCTGTACACCAAAACGACAATCGCAAATGTAACGTTGACAGTGATTGGCTGATTCTGACCATCAATAATAAGAGATATTTAGTGATATACCCATTTCTATCACTAATATTATAAATAAACCCTACACAATTGAATTCCTATAAACAAACCCAAAAAAAACCCAAAAAATGATAGCTGGCCTTATTGAATTTAATATTAATTATTAAATTACTTTGATGCCCTATTGAGTGCTTTGGGTATTTTTATGAGATTTTGGGGTTGGGCTTGTTTTAAGAAATTGATGGCAGTTTTGTAATTTATAAGAAGTTAAAAGCTTTTTTGTTATGTTGTAAATGGGCTTTGGGTGTGTTTCTAAAGTCCATTTTATATAGGGTATTTTTATAATTTTGGTCCCCATATTGAGTATAATAGTGAATCTCCCCAATAATAATATAGAAGGATTTCATCTACCTTTTTGCTTTTGTTTTTCTTGTTTTCATTTTGTTTTTATGTTGGGGATATCTTTAAACTGATATGGGGACGTATAATCATGATCATAAGAAAAAGGGAAAATGGTTTTTTTTCATATTGGAATAAGATATTCTTTGGGCATGTTGGAATTTTAGGGGTTCAAGATCAACTTTATTATTTAATCTTAAGAGTTGATTTTTCCACTTTTTATTTATTTATTTACATTCTCTTTGTTAAAAATTATATGTTTTCATTCCTCTTTTCTCCACTTACACTATATTTTTTGTTATAGTAAAAACTATTAAAAAAATAAAATGGAGTATAAGTGGACAAAAAGGGAGTGGGAAAATCACCATCCTTAATCTTAAATTTATGCTTTTATTCATTTGGTGGTTTATTATTCAAATAAAATATTCTAGATTATCACCAAGAATCATCGGTTGTTGGAATTTTTAGTGTTCCAAAATTAACATATTATGCCATTGCCAACAACAAAAATAACTATATTATTTAATCCGTATATTTATGTTTTTATTCATTTGGTAGTTTGTTATGAATTAATTATGCTTCAATATGTTAATGAGATGTAGTTTAGTAGAAAATTATCTTAACTTGCAAATTAGTGGTGTCAGGTTCGTATACCTATAGCATATTTGTAGTGTTTGTGTGCGTAAGAAATTCTCCATCCTAACTTTGGCAAAAAAAAAAAAAAAAAACTTGAATATGGTTATTTATTTGACAAGAAACACATAATAACCAAATCAGCACCCAATTCATTAAAGCAATCAAAATCTAGGAAGAAATTTGACAAGAAAAAGTTTGTTGAGGATCCAATTTAATTAACCAATTCATGAAAATATCAAAAGCCCAAATAACCCACCAAAACGACTCAGCAATTGCAGCTACATTTGCAACAGTACCCAAACAACATCTCCAAGTAAGGTTGAGGAACCTACACAAACCCATCCCAGCCTCTTGGAACCTACACAAAACCTTCCCGAGGTCCCAAAGATCCTCCCTTCTTCCGCCAGGACCGGGTTTGGTTTTTTCTTAATTTTATTAGAAGGGTAAAATTGGACTACTAGACTATTAAAACTAACCTAATGTTAAGGTAGTTGAGGTATCATATTATAAGTCGTTTGATTATTATAACGACTAAGATGAAGTGATATGCTGATAAATGCGTGAATACTAAATAGAGGCTCCGAATCCTAAAAATAAAACAATGAGTTAGAATATTGAAGAATCCCGAGCCTCTGCATACGAGCTCCGTGCATTTACTCTCATTTCGGTTAATTTGAGTCACTAGATCTAATCACTTAACACAAGACAAGTCATATTTTATTTATTTTTTATTTCCCAAAATGTAGGCTAAAAGTCACTTTTGGTTCATGTAGTTTGGCACTTCAACCACTTTTGAGCCTGTAGTTTCATATTTGTAGCAATTCAAGAACAAGTTAGTATTCCTGTCAATTTCTTTGAAGGTACAAGTTAGTATTCATGTCAATTTCTTTGACGGTACAATGGGCAATTTCGTCAACTCAAAATCCTTGAGCATAAAAGCTCGTTTGAAACTCCCCTAATTTCATATTAGGGCTTGAAATTGGTCATTTAGGTTTAGAGTTCTTCAAAAATTGGGATTAGTAGTTGAATTTCGAGCCCTAATATGAAATAGGAAGAATTTCAGACAAGTTTTTACGCTCAAGGGTTTTGGGTTGACGAAATTGTCCCTTGCATCGCTAAAGAAATTGACAAGAATACTAACATGTCATTTTTTTGGTCAAATACTAACATATCATTGAATTACTACAAATACAAAATTACAATGGCAACATTAATACAATTGAAATTACAGGTCAAAAGTAGTTGAAGTGACAAACTACAAAGAATAAAGTGACTTTTGGCCCAAAATTTAAACACGTTAGAGCGTGTTTTTCTTCTCTCTCCCGCGAGCGAGCGTGCTTCTTTCTTTCTTTTTCTTAAACTCTTTTCTTCCTGTTAATTGGGAGCGTCCTGTTTGGGAGAGTTCTGTGTGGTGCAATCATCTAACTTAGTCGGCTGGTTGTTTTGCAACAGCATTGAGGTTAGTTTTAACGTGATTCCTCCTTCTGTCGTGAACGTGTTTATTTACTTCTTTCTTCCTGGTTTGGAAGCGTGTTTCTTCATGGTTTGGGAATTCCTTGCGGTTCTATAATCCAATTTAGTCTTATGGTTTGTCTTGCAACAGACTTGCGGCGAAGTTCATCGCCAATGTACGATTTAAACGGACATAATTTTTGGTGGTTTTATAGTTTAAATGGCTCACAATTTGTTTCTGCTCAGAACATGTTTGATAAAATGTCTTGCTCAAAAGGTATGCATTTAAAAGAATTTCTCTCTTTCTTTGACTATGGTGGAGAGCAGTGTCAGTGAGAGCTATGTATATATTTGTTTGCTAGAATTCTTGTTTTGGACATAAGGAATTCAAAAATATTAAATAACTGATTCTGTCTTTTTTGGGTCAATAATTAACTTATCCAGTCTTTTCTTTGACTATGCTGAGAAACCTGATGCCTGGATCAGCAAATGAAAGTAGAAATAGTGCTTGAAAGTTGAAACAAGGGAGGGAGGGTTATGTTTCCTGTATGTTTATCGGTATCACCATCATCATTGATCATTGTAAGAATATAATCTTTTTAAGATTTGTTGCTCAGATGGATATTAATGATTTTCTTGTATCTATTATGCAAATCTTTATTTTCTTCTTTAGCTATATATCTTGACCACTGACTAATTGGAAGCATAGCGGCTTATATAAGTTGCAAAACATAGAGGGCTAATATACAAACCTATAAAGTAAATACATATTTCACATGTTCAAGGCTCAATTTGATGGTCATCTACATGCACTCCTCTGATTGATTAAGTTGATTCTTTCCCTTGATTTAGAGGGTCAGTTGTTTAGCTTCCTTTTAATTTGGATATATGAAATGATACTATACATAAGATGTGCCTAAGTTTAATTGATAATTGATAATGGTTTCTAAATTATGATCGATCATGCTCGTCTTAGATGCAAGTACAGATGTTCCCCCAACATCTCAAGTTACAAACTTTTTTTTCCTCCTTTTTCATGCAGGAAAAATGTTGTGGAAGCATATGTGCAATTACAGTCCTTGCAAAAGGCCGAGTATTCCCTGAAGTGATACAAGACATCATAAACATGTCTTCCATGCAAGAACTTCAATGCCCCTCTGGCTCAGTGTAATCATTTTTGAGTTTGTAATTTGCTCTTAGGTGGCAAAGTGGTTAGATCGTTTGAGTGGCTTAGATTAACCGAAATGCGGGTAAATGCACGGAGCCTAAATGCAGAGGCTCGGGATCCGCAAGGATGAACACACAACTTCAATGCATAGAAGAAAGAAACATGTTGCTCTAGAAAACAAAGCCCCCAAACTTTAACGTCCTCTTCAACACCATTGAATTTTCTGAGCCTCTCATTACATTTGGACAACCCAATAATTCTCATCCCATGTTGCCTCAAACCACACCAATTTCACAGCAAAGTTCTCAACATTGCCATCCAAGCTATTCTCTGGATAATGTTACCTATACAAAATTGATCCAGTACTCTACCAAAACTGGGTCTTTAGTCCACGGCAAGCTTGCTCATGCCCACATGGTGAAAACTTGTTTTAAGCCCTGCCTGTTTTTGTTGAACAATCTTCTTAATATGTACTGCAAGCGTGGAGAATTGGATAGTGCATGCAATTTGTTTGATAAAATGCCGAAGCGTAATGTCATTTCATACAACTCCTTGATTTCTGGATATACCCAGGTGGGTTTGTTTGATAAGGCAATGGGTGTATTTAATGAGGCAAGAGTGACTGGTTTGAAACTTGATAAGTTTACCTATGCGAGTGCTTTGTCTGTGTGCGGTCAAACTTGTTACATTGAGCTGGGTAAGCTGGTTCATGGCTTAATAGTCCTTAGTGGGTCGGGCTCAGATGTTGTTTTGACCAATTCTCTTATGGATATGTACTCAAAGTGCGGCTGGGTTGATCATGCCAAGATTTTGTTTGAGAATTCTGATAACTTGGATGATGTCTCATGGAATTCCTTGATTGCTAGTTATGCTCGAATTGGTGCTAACGAGGAAACATTGAGAACTCTGGTGAAAATGCATCAATGTGGTTTCAGCTTGAATACATATACACTGGGAAGTGCCCTTAAGGCATGCTGCAAAATTTTTGATAATTCAGAACTATTTGGGAAATTACTTCATGGCTACACGGTCAAACTGGGGTTGGACTTGGATGTTGTTGTTGGCACAGCATTGCTTGATATGTATGCAAAGACCGGTGATTTAGGTGATGCAATTCAAATATTCAAAGTCATGCCTTACCGTAATGTTGTAATGTATAATGCCATGATTGCTGGGTTCCTCCAAATAGATACGTTTTCTTATGAGCATGCAAATGAAGTGTTCAATCTTCTTTCTCAGATGCAAAGGCTAGGAGTTAAGCCCTCAACATTTACTTTCTCAATAATACTTAGAGCTTGTAAGTCGGTTGAAGCTTTTGAGTATGGGAAGCAAGTTCACACTCAAGTCTGCAAGTACAACCTGCAGGGAGATGAATTCATTGGAAGTGGACTTATCGATTTCTACTCTTCATTGGGTTTATTTGAGGATGCTTTGAAATGCTTTAACTTAACTCCTAGGCTAGATATTGTCTCATGGACATCCATGGTTGCAGGTTATATTCAAAATGGGGAAACTGAAAGTGCATTTGATTTATTCTATGAACTCTTGGCATCTGGAAAGAAGCCTGATGAATTCATAATATCGAGCATGTTGGGTGCATGTGCTAATTTGGCTGCAGCACGGTCTGGAGAGCAGATCCAAGGATATGCTGTAAAAGCTGGTGTCGGGAAATTCACTATTGTTCAAAATTCACAGATTTGCATGTATGCAAAATCTGGAGACATTGATTCTGCTAATTTGACTTTTACAGAGACAGAGAATCCTGATGTGGTGTCCTGGTCCGTAATGATCTGTAGCAAAGCGCAACATGGATGTGCAAGGGAAGCCTTGGAACTTTTTGAGTTGATGAAGAATTGTGGAATTGCACCCAACCACATCACGTTTCTTGGAGTTCTGACAGCATGCAGTCATGGAGGGCTTGTAGAAGAAGGTTTACGGTAGGATATAGATTAAAAGTTAAATTCCTTTGCTTTCTGTTGTTTGGTCTGAAATAAGATTGGAAAAGATAAGGAAATGAGATAAAATAACTCCATTTTTCTTCAAACTTTCTGCACAAAATATGTGCAGTACGATACGAAATACATATACATTTAAAACTTCCCTTCATTTTCGTTAAGAAACCAAATGCAAATAAATAAAAATTTCCCTCCATTTTACTTTCCCACTTTTCTTGTTTTTCATTCTTTATATTATTTTTTTGAAAGTGAAACAAACTTTGTATTTTCCTTGTTGCTTTTCGGTGGAGGAAACTGTGTTTTATGTTCAGAACTTGGTGATGGTTAATATTCAGTAGGTAAGAGACCTGAATTTGGGACTTGGTTGGGAAGCTAATAGGTGATAAGTTGCAGGGGATTGAAATTAACAATAGCACAAGGTGATTCATCTAAAATTAATGAAGGAGAGAATCGGTGGAGCTTTTTGAAAAATGTACCGTTTTTGAAGTCTTGAACTGCTAGGAATTAATTTAGGATTCAATGGGAGTCCTTACCAGAGTCATATGCCATATTTGAAATCTATTTAGTTGTTTCTAGATCATCACATCAGGTCTTTTGATTTACAACCCAATACTTGGTTTATAAAAATGACACTCTTGTGAATGCACTTTAAATCCTCTCAACCAGAGTGAGTTAATATCCTGATTTTTACCTTGTTTAGTTCAGTAGGAATAAAAAGGTTCTTGTTAATGCAGATATTTTGAAATCATGAAGAATGATTATGGCATGACAACCAATGTACAGCACTGTGCCTGCGCTGTTGATCTCCTGGGTCGTGCTGGAAGGCTAGTGGATGCTGAAAATTTTATTTTCAACTCAGGTTTTGAGGACAATCCAGTTATGTGGCGAGCCTTGTTGAGTGCTTGCAGGGTTTATAAGGACACTGTTGCTGCAAAACGTGTTGCAGAGAAACTAATTAATCTTGAACCTCAGGCTGCTGCATCTTATGTTCTTCTGTACAACATTTACAATGATGCTGGCATAGAGTTACCAGCCAAAAAGATCAGGGAGTTGATGACAGATCGAGGAGTTAAGAAGGAACCTGGTCTAAGTTGGATAGAGGTAGGAAACGAAGTTCATTCTTTTGTTAGTGGTGATCAATCTCACCAAATGATCCAATTAATTTATGCTCGGTTGGAAGAAATGTTGGGTAAGATGAAGAAAATAGGTTGTATGATTACTTCTGGACCTGAAATCAAGGACAGAAAAGTGGTATACTACCACAGTGAAAATTTAGCTGTAACTTTTGGAATAATCAGCTTGCCACAATCAGCTCCAGTGAGGGTGATGAAGAACTTGAGAGTCTGCTCTGATTGCCATACAACAATGAAGTTCTTCTCAGAGGTGGAAAAAAGAGAAATAATCCTAAGAGATCCAATTCGTTTTCATCATTTCAGAGATGGTGCATGTTCTTGTAGAGATTACTGGTAGCCGCATTCAGAATGTATTGAGATTACATTCTTGGATAAATGCTCTCTTGTGGTCATCTGGATTCTGGAGACAAATCTTTTCTCTACATATTTAATAGGAAGTACACGAGTCCTTCAGTCAAAAGCATTAGAATAGCTGGATCCTCTTTGGAAGATGGTACATAAGATAACATTAAATAGGAAGCTAAAAAGAGTCTGCTATGAAAAACCAGTTTTGCTTCATCTGTACACCAGTTTGGACTTATCTGTACGCCGGATGATCAAGTATGTCAAAGGAGTCAGGTATATTTATAATTTATTGACCTCAATGATTGTATTTTATTTTTAATAAAATGGAATATGCGAGAAAGGGTTTTTGCCTTCGCTCACTTTGTTTTGATATAAAATGGTTCCACTGAAAAGTTCTGAGTTGCCTTTTAATGTTTGTTTGAACATATTAGCAAGTTCTTAGTCTGTGTAGGAAATGTTTTCTTTGCATTGTTTACTTTATCTGTTAAAACCTCTTATCTTGTTTCCTCTTCCAGCCCTTTCATTTATGATCGGGAATGCTAGGTAAAGATGCAATTGGTGGACTTCTTGGTAGAGAAGCAATTGACCTTGGAACTGTCTCATCTATGCCAGGTAACTTTTACTCCTATGAGATTAAGATGGTGAAAAGGAGGGTCCGAACTCTTTATAACAACAGTTGGACATATTCACAGTCGTTTGTTCCTTGAATATTTTAGAAAAGTAACATTCAGGTGGTTAACTTCGGTAGATCTTTGGAAACTTTCTAAAGCCCCTAGTTTGTTACCTCCCTACAACACTTTACATATGATGGAGATGCTTGTTGAGATTGATCCTTAAACACTTTAGCTTGGAACCTTCTTGTACAGTCGTGCTCATGTGAGGTATGCGACTGTTTCTCTGATTTCACAAAGGGCATGTGATTCAATCCTTTATTTAACTTCTCGAGGAAATATCTGTCAATCTCAATGTGTTTATTCATTTTTGTTGAACTAGGTTATTAGGAACAATAATAGAAACCATATTATTATATATAGCCTAATTGGTCTGTCACAAGAAAATACCAAGTCATTCATTGACATTTGGAGTACAACTTCAAGTGACTATGGCTAGGAAAGTGTATTGCTTTCCTGGAGCAGGCTTCAGGTTTCTCAGGGTACTAAACAACCTCTAGGTGGAGAGCACATCGGTCATCCATGAATTTGCTAGCAATTCTTACCACATACGCTATGTTTGGTTATGTCTGAGAGACACATATCAAACTTCCCACAAGATTTTGATCCAGTTGACTACCTCTACCAGTTCAAGTACTGACGATTTGCTTCAATGGGAGAGTTTGCTGGTTTGAAACCTAAAATACCAGACTACTCAGCCTCTTCTCAAATATCGACAATGTACTTGTTCTGATAGATGAAAATGCCTTTGTCAGATCTGGAATCTGCAGTCCCAAGAATTTGTAAATTTCCAAAATGTTTAGTTTCAAGCTCCCTGGCTAAAGGGGCAATCTAAATGCTTCTTCCGAATCCTTTCTTGTCACCACTTTAATCTAATAACACAATGCTTATTCTGGTTTTACAAGAGCAATGTACAAGAATGGGATCAAATGTAGATTTCTCCCTGCCACTAGTGTGAGTATTGTGTATTCTAACAGTAAACAAGGTTGAGCAAATAATCCTAGTAGTAAGTTAAATATCCTTTTACAAGGTTGTACAGAGAAATTTTACCATTCATGGGTAAAATACAAATTTCATTGTTCAACTGAATTCGTTCGAAAAATTAAATGTTGAATTTTTTTAAAGTAATCCTGTTTAATTATATACCATACTTGTTCTTTTTCTTACCAATTATATGAAATATCTATATCCATGAAGATGTGAAAATTAAGAGCAGTAGTTTGGTTGATTTCTTGCAGCATTGGATTATCTCCCTTTATATCCTTCTCGAACACAACTTCCGAAAGCATCCCCGTTACTTCTCTGTATTCTCAACCATGGGCAAAAATAAAATTAAGCATGAATTGATTTCTCATGAACCAAACAGGAGAGTCACCTTCAAGAAGAGAAAGGCAAGTCTGTTCAGAAAGCTGACTGAGATAACAACCTTATGTGGGATTATTGCCTGTGCTGTGGTCTATGATACTTCTGATTCTAAGATGGATGCGTGGCCTTCTCCACAAGAAGCGTTTTATGTACTGGAAAATTTTAAGAAATTACCCGAACAAAGACGAGGACAATTTATGATGGATCAAAAAGCCTTTCTGAAGAAAAATATATCCAGGCTGAATGGACAATTGGAAAGAGCCAGATTTAAAAATCAAGCACTTGATGCTGAGCTACTTTTGATTGAATACCTGGAAGGTAAACATTTGAGTGATTCTAGTCGTCTCGGAAGTTTGTTAGCACTAGAAGATCAATTGGCTAAAAAAATTAGTTTCATTACTAATAGGATTGAGTTCATGGAAGTTCTTGAGCCCAATGAAGTTGATGCTGAAATTAATTCTGATGAGATGGGGGATCAAGGCTAATTTAGTGTCTTTAGAGGGAAGCAGTAATAAAAGCTCTTCAAAATAAAAGTTGTGTTGTGTGGAGAGAGGCAGTGCTGGTGATACAGGTGTTCTTATTTACCTGTACTGTCCCAAAATGTACTTTTCTCTTTCTGTTGACCTGACCAAATGCAGTTTTTCTTTATTTATCAATGATGCTCATGGCAGAGTGGTGTGTTTTGGATGAAGATAGTTGTTACTTGTCAAAGACAAACTCCTTAATACAAAAGCAAGTAGAGTGTAGCATTATCGGTACATAATATACACGTATCGGAATCCATGTGTGTCACAGTGCCAGAAGTTATAAAGCATCAAAAGGAATACAAATAAAACACGATCAAAACAAGCATCATCCTCATCAAGTAAAGAAATACGCAGCAGCACTAACTGTGCAGGCGCTGGGCGAGGTACACGAGATGCCAGCTCAGAGACATTAGCGACATGACGTTAAGCAACGACGAATATGAGTTTAGCTTCTTAAGCCTCTCGCGCATCTCGTCGAGCCTATCAGTATCAGCCTGAGCTACTTCTTGCTCCCTTCTTTCGGTGACTTGTGAGGCAACCGTGGTTGTGGGTTCGACTTCGGCGGTAATTCGTTGCTGCTCAGACTCGCTGCTGACTCTGGTACCAACATGTACTCTTTCTCTTCCTTCTTCCTTCTCCATCTTCATTCTCTCAAACATCACCTGCACCACACATGCTTTGAAATAAGAGAACAAAAAACAAAGAAAGACGCAGTGAATGCGAAACCAAACCAATTTCACTTTTCCTGCTGCATCAAAACCTTGAATACCTATCGGAGTTGTAGTAATGTACCACTGTTTCATGGAAAGGAGTTTGTAGACAAATATTGTGAACAAGACATCAGAATGTACTGTTTCATTGAATTATGGGAGTCCCCAAATTCTGCTTCATCTGACTCAAATTATCCTTTTCCTTTTGGTGAGACCTTTGCCCCAAATGACATTGAGAGGTTTCTAGGTCATCGTGGCATAGTCTCATCTTTCTTTTCCATAGATTACATGGCCAACACAAATTGCAATGCACAACTTTTGTCCCACTTTAGACAGACTAGAGAGTTGTCTCTAGTGCCGACAGACCACAATAAACAAACCACACAATTAATAATCATGCTTGTGAAGGGGATTGATCGTATAAACAAGTGAATCGTAAGCAGGATACGAAAGCCACAAAATATACAAGATCAAAAATAATAAAAAAGCTACCTTGGTGGATCGAGGCTCCAAGTATAACATATTGACAAAAATCATCAACAGGGCAG
Organism: Prunus persica; assembly: GCF_000346465.2. Taxonomy (NCBI): domain Eukaryota; kingdom Viridiplantae; phylum Streptophyta; class Magnoliopsida; order Rosales; family Rosaceae; genus Prunus; species Prunus persica. Next base: position 45,266,965 of record NC_034009.1, on the reverse strand, counting down.
CCATAAGATTAAAGTTCTGCAACTGCAACATATTCCCTGTGAACTTTTTATTTCCGTGTCTCCAAAGATGTCCCAACAACGCCATCCCAACACTAGAAGCCATGGCCCTGAAATAAACCCTGTAAATCTTGCTCTGGACCATCCCAAACTGCTGCGGTGCCAAATTTCCCAACAACACGTGGCTTGAAACGAACGTAATCCACATGCACGTCCCATAAGCAGTGGCCAACCCAAACAAATTAGCCACAGACATCAAAGCGTCCAAAGCATCACTCAATCCCGTAGACCGCAGGGCACCGTACCAAATCTCTCTCCCTTTGCGACCCAGTTCATGAAACCTCTTCTGGGTCCCACTCTCGAGCTCCTCTGCTCCAGTCTTGACTTTCGCAGCAGCATGCTCTGCAGTCTCTTTGGCCTCTTGAGCTTTGCTTGCCAAGTCTTCGCACAGGTTCGACGCGTTGCTCTTTATATCCGCGGCCAAGGTCTCCCCCATTTCCCTGGCCGTTTTAGCGGCGCCCTTCGCTTTCCCCACCGAGTCCTTGGCAGTTTCCTCAACCTCATGAGCTTTATCGGACACCATTTCTTTCGCCTTTTCATATACATTCCCCACCGCCTCGCCCGTCTTCTCGTACGCACTTTCCACCGCCTCCCCGACCTTATGTGCCGTCTCCTTCGCCCCGTGCACGGTCCCCTTCACAATCTTCTTCTTCATCTCGAGATCCCTTGCAATCTGGTGCTTGCATTTTCCATACGCGTCGCATATAAGCTCTTTCGGGCTGTGACCCTCTTGGCCGAGGTTGGGGAGAGCAGAGGTCGCTTCCTTCATGTTGTCCATAGCTTTGTCGAATGCCCTCGAGACCATAGAGGGCGACGACACGTCATTGTCGGAAATGGAAGAATCCTTGTCGGCTTGACGGTCTTGTTCCGATGAGATTGAGACTTTGGTGATGGGATGGCCATGCTCGTCATACTCCACGACTACAACCCTGTGCCCATTTTTCACTATAACCTCCCTCTGATGATCTCCTTGCTTCTTCTCCTGGTTCTGATTATCATTTTGTGGTCTCGGAGACCACATTCCAGCGCTGGCCAGCGAGCTCACAACCAGGAAGACCGCCACAAAATTCATCATTTTTTTCTGTTCCTTCAATATCTTGGTGGTTTCTTTCTTGGTCGTCAGTTTCTGAAGATCACAAACAATTTGAAGGTACGAAATTTGTACTTTGATCATTTGCAAAGGCCGTGCGTGGCGGCTTGACACGTATACATAGTGTGTGCACGTGTCAACTTGCATGGCCACGTTGAATTGTGCGTGTCGATAGGACAATGTTAGGCTCCTTTTTCTGGGATTCAATTCGTAGCTCAGCTATTGGCTCCTCCCTCCATTGGTACCGATCTTGTTTTTAATCGGTGCATGTCTTGTTTATATTTCTCTTCATGCCATACTTTCGACAGAAACATAACAATCAAACCTTACGAATTGAACATGTTTTGGATGCGAAAAGCATCATCCAACATTAAATTTCGATGCGTACGTAATGTACATGAATAATACATTTACACTCTCTTTTTCTTTTATTTTTTTGTTCGGAACCGGGCCGAAAGCGAAACGAACAGAAAAAACAAACAGGAAAAAGCTTTGGACTGAACCTTCCTAGGCCATGAAGAGTCCAGACGACAAAGTGGTTCTCGTTTACAGCCCAAGTTGACATTTACAGCGTTCGCTCCCTTTTCTCTGTTTAGATGAATGAATTAAAAATAACATATAATTTTAAAATGACGGAATTTAAATTTCTATCTTTTAAATTTTTGATAATTAAAAATTTTAGTATTTGAATTTATGTATGTCGAATTTTGTAAATTACATAATTTTGTAAATGACATTATAAAAATTGTAAAATAACGCCTATTTTGATAGAAATTAAACTCAAGAATTTGATGCTCCAATTTCACAATTTTTTTCACGCATCATTTAATAAATTTCACTTTTAAATTGTAAAACAAGAAAATTGTCAATTTCTTCTCTTAATTTTTCGACTTTTAACTAAATTCTGAATTATTTTTCTTTATTTATATAGAAGGGCTCCCATTCAATTTCCCTAAATAAATGATTTATTTATTTAACATCAACAAAGTGTTTATCGACAACAACCTCATCCACCATTCAATGTCACATCACCCCATCACACCACACCACACCACACTACACTACTAGATCACAACAATTATTATTTTATAATTAATTTGTTTTTTTTTTAATGAGTTGTAATTAAATTTTTTATTTGTTTGCACACGCAATGTTTCACTTGTTACTTGTCCTTGTCCACAAATATCCCAAAAATGGCATGCCCCAACCTTACACCATGTAGGCCCCCTCTGTTTGATGCATAAAGACAACCCGAGGGATCGGTCCAAATCCCTCTGCTTTGGTCCTCTACATCATGATTTGCTTGAATTTTATCATTCACATGTTATCTTATTAAAATTTAATTTAAGAAATTTAAAAGTTGAAATATCATCTTAAAAATAAAAATTTAATTTACTACTAATAAAAAAAGGAAAACAGAAAACCCTAATCCAACTAGCGTAAAGTTAGCGTCCCGAGTCCCTTTTTGTTTTTCCCTTCTTTCGGCTTTGTTTTGTAAAGTTTGTTGATTGATTAGTTATGCTTATTTTATTAAATTTAGTGAGATGGATTAATGATATATGGTTTTTTATGATATGGATTAAATGTTAAATCCATGAATGTTTGAATTTATGTATTCTTGCAAAATTGGACTATAAAAAGAAAGATGATATACGATATATGGATGGTTTCTCAATAGGCATAAAAGAAATTCTTCATGAACCTTGTCTGAATAGAAACCTATCTTTTTGTGTATCATGTTCTCATGATCTTGTGCTAATATTGATCCATTTTTGTGACTGAGTTTCTTATTAATGATATTTGATATCGTAATGGAGTTTAAATTTTGAGTTTTAACTATGTCGAGTGCCCATATATTCATACCTCTATGTTCGTCTAAGAGAAAAACTACTGCTTCATGTATATGCATTTGCTCTCGAGGAATCCTTTTTTTCTACAAGTTACAACCACCCTCATCAAACAATGTATATGGGAAAAGAACCATTTTTTGGGAGCAGAGAGGTAATAAGGAGGAAAAAAAAGGACAGAACGTGTGGAAGAAGGGAAAAAAAAGACTAAGGAGGAGAAAAAAGAGAGAGGATATAACGTGAGGTAGGAAGGAGGAAAAAAAAAGACTCAAGGACGTAAACTTTCGTGTTAGTTGGGTTAGGGTCCCTTTTGTTTTTTCTTATTTTTAAAATTTGGAGTAAATTGAGATTTTGTTTTTAGGATAAAAGTCAAGTAAATTATGGCAAAAAGAATTAAAGCAGATGATCCAGATTCAATTTGAATCCAAATTCAATCCAACATAATGGGAAAGCTAAAAAATTATGTGACTGCAAACTTTTTTTAAGGGTTTGTTTAGCAATTTTATGTGAACTATAGACTTGATTCCACTTTACCCTCTAAACTTTCAATTTGGTTTTGAGCCCCCTTATTCTTTCAAAGGTGGTTACTATGTCCCATTTCGTCAAGTTTGTCAATTTCTTCGTCAAATTAAGGGACATTCATGTTTTAATGGACATTAAAAAAGAAAAGAAAAAAAGATGAAAATGGGGTCTAAAAGGAATAATGGGTCAAATCAATTAGGATGGGTAAAGCCAACCGTAACTTGAATGGATAGAAAAACTTCTAAACTTGACGAAGGAATTAACAAACTTGACAGAAGAGGTCACATTGACAGTTTTTGAAAAATTAAATGGGCTCAAAACCAAATTGAAAGTTGATAGGGCAAAGTGGAACAATATCTATATGTCGAGGACATTGCTAAAAATTTCTCTTTTCTTAAGGTTTGGCAACTTGTGTGTTTAACAAGAATTACCCCCTACTTAATAAATTTGGCATTTGCATGAATAAAAAAAAGTTTAGCGGGTAGTATTAATGTAATAATAATTCATTCATTAATGATCACAAGTCGAGAATCCCAAACGTACGGATGATACACAAAATGCACCACACTAGTACACTAGTGAGGAAAATAAAACACAATTAAATTTAATGATGATCTATAAATAGGGTTGGTGGTAGGGTCCACTACTAATATAATACTCATATATTAATAATAAAATTTAAAAAATGGTGAAAATGACCCTGTAGACCCCGAAACGCTGAAGACTTTGGTGACACCACCACCGTGTGGGTCCCAGGAGAAGCATTCCATGAGCAAGGAGGAGGAGAGTGCGGGGCCCGGTCCCACCAGCATGTGGGTCCCACGGAGTCAGAGAAGGAGGCGCAGTCAGAGTGGGTCCCCTCCTCCAGCTGCCTATCACATCATCCTCCTGTCTCTGTCTCACTGTCCCCCTCTCCCTCGTCCTTCTCCCTCTGTCAAACAAAACAAACCAATATTATTTTCTTATTTTCTGTTTTATAATTTATTTATTTATTTATTGTATTTTTATAATTCCTATGCTATGTTATGCTAGTGAGTGTTACGTTTTGGGTCTATGTCAGCTTCTTTCTCACTCTTTTGGAGGAGAGAAAAGGGGAGGATCCGTTTGGTTGGTCCAACTTTTTGTAGCTTCTTCAACTCAGAAGCTCGAGAGAGAGAGAGAGAGAGAGAGAGAGAGAGAGCTTTGAGGGTCTCTATGCGTGTCTTGCTTTGTATGCTCTGTCAAACCCTAATACTGATTCCTCCGTCACCAACACCACCATGAGATTCGTCTTACAGGTCCGTTTCTTCCTCAATTCTTCACCCTTTATTTGTTTTTCTTTCATTTCTTTCTGTGTTTGAGCTTTGTTGTAGAATTTTCTGTTTGGAGGTATTGGTTGGTCTAATGCATTTCTGGGTCTCTGTTCATTTCTGGGTCTGCAATATTTTCATTTTTGAATCTCAATTTTAAGCTCCATTTGGGCTTTTCTGCTGATTTTCCTGCCTTCCCATGTTGTCTTTGTTTGATTGCTTATAAATTGCGAAGTGATTAGAAAACCATGGAAATACTATTCTAGTGGTTTTTTTAGGCAAGGTTTATTTTCATGGAGTCCAGCCATTTGTTGTCAGGGTTGAAAACTTGAGCTCATATTCCTACGTTTTTTTTGTTTTCACTAACCAGATTGGATTTTTAAACTGTTCCACAAAAACCAAAAGGGTGGGTGAGAATTCAGGGTCCTACTAAATTAAATTGTGTTTACTTGGATTTGGATAGTACAGGGTTTCATAATTTTGCCCTTTTAAATTTTGGTGACTTCAGGGCATTATGCTACTTTCCATGACAGCTTGATTAAGAGACTTTATACATTTCTCTGCAACCAAATTGAGCTTCTTTGATTGGGATGAGGGAAATGCTTTTCTTTTGTGCTTCTTTCACTTTGAATTTTATTATCTCGTACAACCCAAGTGGCTTGACAATTCAATGTTTTTCTATTTTCTTTCGTTCCAATGAATTTTCTATGGAATGAGGTAGATAGTTGTGCAGCAGATAATTCGTAGGTCCAGTGTGACTTAAATGTATATTAAATGTTTCTGTCTAGTGGACTATAATGTTTCTAAACCATCTAAATCTTTGAGAGATAGCCATCTTATTCTTTTGCATTGGGTAAACTATTCATCCTTAATATATTGAGATTACTAATCATGAGGAGCTTAATTCTTGCAGGAGATCCAACTGCCTGTAGCTTGATATTTTGGTTATTAAAACTGAACTTTCCTGTTTGATGACCAAAAGGCCTTCAAATATTTTTGAGTGGGATGGATGCCTATAATGTAGCAACAAGAATCATGAACTTCTAAGCATTCGGTTGGTCACTTATCATCCTTAAATTTGTGTTGGCTTTTTAGCTCAAGGCATCCTGTAGATTTTGGTAAATTGAACTTTGTAAGGCATTCCGTTGATATTCTGCGTGGTTGTTAATGTCACTGAATACTGTTTAGGAGGTAATCATCAGAAACCAGTGGACTACCATATTCTGAGAGGAAGTAAAATGGAAGACAATGTTGGGCACCTCAGTTGTCCTGAAGGGCAAAGTCTTTCAGGGAAGGAAAAGAGCTTATCTGATGTTCTTGGGACATTAAGTGACTCAAATGTGGGATTAGAGAAGCATATACATATATCTGACCATGAAATTGATGGATGTAAAAGTGAAAAACTTGCTGAAGGAGAAAGGATTGGTCATGTCTCTTCAACTGATTGTACAAAGGATAATGACTATAATTTGAAGCAACAGTCTTGTGTGAATGGTGCATCCAGTGCTGTACCTCTGTGGATTTTCCCCGCAAAGTCCAACATTGAAGTTTCTGCACCTTTTCTGGAGGGAAACGCTTCTACAAAGAAAAGTTCCATGAGCAGTGATGGTTGCTTGGACAGTGCACAACCCATTGAAACTAATCAGTTGGAAGATAGGAAAATTGATGGATATCCACTAAAAATTGGTGAAAGTGAATTGAGGGCTGCAGTTCAGACATCCTTACACGATAAGCAATGTAAATCTGAGTCTTCTTCTTCCAACTCCACCCAACTCATTCTTCAAGCTTGTTCTAGCGACAGTTGTCAGGAAATGTCAGTTGATAACAAGACATGTAAGAATGTCAAACTTAGTGCCATAGACACTTCCACTTGTACTGACTTTAATATTGAAGAGCCTGCATTTAGAAGTTTAGAACTGGATACTACCAACTTGTCATCTGGAAAACAGTGCAATGTGATTAAACATTCAGAGCCTATTCACAACAACAGAACAAGGACTAGTGACAAGGTGCCGGATTTAACTTCGGATGATAATTGTGGGACTGTGGAGAATATTAATCAGTTCAAATCTGATCTGCCTAAGAAGAAAGGTGCAGAGATTTGTAATCCTGATAGAGCAGAAACTCCCTATGACCTGGATGATGCACTGGATGTGGCTTGGAGAGTTGCAAAAGAAGTAGAGCAGGAGGCTGAGGCTTCTGGAAGCTCCTCTTCTATGGAAGTGAGAAATAGTGAGATGGTTCATCTCAGCTATGCTGATTCGGCAGACTCTGATAAAGAAGGATGCTTGACAGAAGCTGGATCCATACAGCAGCAGTGCAATGACCAAGATAAGTCTGCTAGTTTCTCTTCTGCTAAAGAGGCTGTGGATCTAAAAATGTTGACAAAAAAGGAACAGTTTTGTTTGGAGGAGGCGAAAGAGCCATTGCACGACATGGTTCCGGGAATTAATGACGGCTGTCAGAAACTGGAGCCATGTATGAGACCTGAAGGTTCGGGTGACCAAACTTGTCATGTTTTTGGAATTGATCTTAATGAAGATGTCCTGGAAAATGAAGTAGAACACACTGAGAAGTCAGTCAAAGAAGCTGCATCTATCTGTGAAAATGTGTCGAAGCCAATACCCATGGCTGCCAAATCAGGAATATGCTTACCTGTGCCACAATTTCAAAGCGCGGGGGAACTGAGCGGTTGGAGAGGTTCATCCGCCACTAGCGCTTTTCGACGTACTTCTTTTTCTGAGAGTTGCAGTAGAAATAAGGCATTGTCCACTAATGATACTATTGGCAGCTCAAACTATTCACATGTTAAAGGGATTGACCTCAATGTTGCTGCTGGTGTTGATTTTGATGTTGAGTTGCTGCCAAAGAAATCTATCCCAGCACTGTCAAGTAATTATACAAAAGAGTCTTCTGTGGAAGTGAGTTCCAGACAAGCAAGAATGTTTGATATTGATCTCAACTGTGTCAGTGAAAATGATGAAAACTGCCATCAATTGTCTCCACCAGCTTCATTATCAAGTCATTCTGTTAGGGATTTTGATTTAAACGACAACCCAATTTCTGCAGATGCATGCATTGATCCTTACTGGCCCTGTGAAGGCACCCGGGCAAATGGTGGTTTTGATGATCCAGCAATTTCTTCTGTGGAAAATTCAAGACAATCAGACTGTAAAAGTTTCAGGTCGTCCTGTTCTCCGCATTTGAGTTCAATGGAGGGATTTAGTCATAGTCATCATGCTAAACCCTTTCTGGTAGCTGCTACCAATATGCTTCCCTCAAACGAACAAATGCAGAGGATAGTTACCCTGGAACACAAGGCAAGCTTTACCCAATCATACCCTCATGCCTTCCTCTATAATAATGGTTTTTACTTTGACCCAAACAACAGCATATCCTCAACAGTTTACCCACCCCCTGCCCTGCCATACATGACAGATCCCCATGCAACCACCGTGATCCCACAAATTCTCGGTTCTGGTACTCTTTCTATGTTTTCTGGGGCCCCACATCTTATGGAGGTTCCTCATGGATCCAGCCCCAGCGACTTTGCTTTCATAAGGCCAACTTTTGATCTAAATGCTGGTGCAAATTGTCCGGAGAATGGAAGCAGAGGAACCATTGCTAGACAACTCTGCATTCCTTTAAGTAACTCAACAATGGAAGAACAAATGAAATCTTTCCAGCAAGTTGCATTGACAGCTACTCCCATGAAGAGAAGGGAACCAGACGGGGGATGGGACTCGCATCAGCTTTGCCTTAGACAGGCTGCTTCTTGGCGTTAGGTTTACAGAGTTGTCATCGTCTAATTAGAGTTTGCAAAGAAATTGAACTTTTGATTCGCTACCGGAATTCAATTGTTTAACGTGACTACGGTAGCCAGCGGGGTTTAAAAGGCCAACTTGGCTGCAACAGATATAAGTTGATTTTACATGCTTTTATTTACTATTCTTTGCCATATCTAGCCTTTATGCATACCTAGTTCTCCAAAGGGCCTCTGTATACTTTACATATTTTATTTAATGAATGTAAATAACTTAGTACTTGCTTATTTAGACAAATATGGTTTTTGTTGTGGAGTTGCTGGTAGTTTACTATACACTTAGAATTTCAACTAATTTTTGACTTGTAGGTTCTTATAAAATAGTTAAGCCTTGCTGCAGAACTTGCTTCTCTTCCAATAGTCTCTGGCAATTGGACTTGTGGTTCTATCTAACCCTGAACCTAGTTGAGTCCCAGTTCATTTTTTCACTTGGCACGAAAGGGCAATTTCAAACAGAGAAATCACTATTATGGACGAAACTGAGAGATCTAATATATAGCCCAATGAACATGGTGGAAATTAAGGTACTTGCCAAATAGCTTGACTTCGACTTCTTAAAAATGTTTTTATTTTTTATTTAATTACAGTTGAGAAAATTCATTAGTAGAATAAGAGATTATATCCAAATTTGAAGCAAGAGCAGATAAGTAAAGAAGACTCTTCTTCTACTTAACGTTAACTCCTCATGTTCTAATGTAAGATGGGAATCTATGTATTCTTCTTTTTTGTGAGGCAAATATATAAGATTACATTGTGTTATCTGGACTACAAGAATAGTAAGACGAACTCCTAATTACACTCAAATAGGTCAACTATACAAATTAGGTAACAAATTTCTACTTATAATTATATACAATTCTTGATCACACTCCCCCTCTAGTTGGTGTGAAGATATCTCGCAATGGCGGAACTAGAGTCTGTATATTGAGGGGGTCAATAGCTTAAAAGTATATGAATAATATACAGATTTTCAGATTTTATATCAAACTTCAAAGTAGTTTTTGAGAATTAGGAGGGCCACATTCACTTCTGGCCCAAGTGTGGCTACGCTCTCCCATGCCCAACTTGGCAAATAAGTTGTAGAACACTCTATTAGAGACTGTCTTAGTCAGTACATTAGTCAATCGATCTTTAGTCTTCACAAACGAAAATACAATTATTTTTGTTTCTAACTTATGCTTGATGAAATGCCAATCAACCTCAATATTTTTTTGTGCAAAAATGCTGCATTGGATTGTGTGCAATATTAGTGGCGGCCTTATGTTGGGCGAGCGATCAAAGGCTAATTTGGGTGATCGATCCACACAACTTGATTCTCAATAGTAGCATCCTCTGTGTGATCCGACCGGTCGGGTGTAGATGGTCGTCCAGTGGGTGCTTCACTATAATTAGCCACTTCACACTTTTATTTGAACCAACCAACCAGCAGTTTCGGGAACCACACACCCCCCTCAAAAAAAAGTTAGTTGTAGATGGATGACTAGTAGGTTTGTCATGGCAATCCGTCACTTCCCTTTCTGTTTGATTCAACCAGTCGAATGTATACAGGTGACCGGTCAGTTCCTCACTACCAGCACATTTTTCTTCATCCTTATCAAAAAGACAAAGTCTTCTCTTCACTCCCCCTCTCTCCCTAAAGAGAAGGGGCAGTCGAAGCCTTTAGAAAATAAGGAACATCCTCATGCATGTGAATTTTTTAGTGACATGCATGTTTTAGGAACGAGAATGATAGAATTTCAAACCCTGATGAGTACCCAACAAACAAAGATGCTCCTCAAAGCACAATGATAAAGATTGCTTTGTTGATGGGAGTAAACATCTACCTAGACTATGTTCTAGTTTTTTTGTTTTTTGACTAAATGATATTTTAAAAAATATATAACGTAAGGAGAGGGAGATTAAACTCAGATGTAGGACACGGATACGTTGTCTTTATCAACTCACCTAACCCATAAGTACTACCCGGTTAAATTTCTAGGAACGTGGTGTGATATGGTGTTAGCAATACAAAAAGTAAAGAATAAACATGCATGGGTCAGGAAGTAGAGGGTGGTCCTATTTTCTCACATGCATTGTCTTGCAGGTTCTACATTCTCAGAAAGACAAACCATATGAGAACACAAGGCAACTATTCTTTTTGTGTGCCATATAAACTTTTTAAAACCTCAAGGGTCAAATTGTTATCAATATAAACATATAGAAGAAAAAAAAGTACAATATTTGCAAGTTGTCATTGTGTCGCATGTGATTTGTCTTCTGTTATTTTTTCTTTAATAAGAAAGAGATAACATAATCCATCTGTCTTAATTAATTTTAGGGGGGTTTTTTTTGTTGTGATCTTCTAGCCGTTAAGTTAACCCATCCGTTTTTTGTCATTATAAGAGCCAAAATTTTCCTTTTTAAAAGAAATTTTTTTCTCAAGACTTGTACACTTGTTGAGAATAATTCTGAACTAGTTCATGGCTTGTTAGAAGTAGAAGGCTCTTCAGTAAAATCCTCACCAAGATAAAATGATTGCAGAAGTAGCTTATTTGATTGATTATATATATATATATATATATATTTTTTTTATACAAACAATAGACTACTTTAATTTAATCTAAATTATGGAGAGAGGGATTCGTACTCGGGTGCAGAGTGAGGAGCACTTCCACTCTAGCTAACTTGGTAGCATTTCAGCAATATTAACTAAAGTTGAATAAAATATATGACTTAACATAGTTACTGAAGTTATATATTATGACTAACCACTTTATAATCCTCTAGTAATGCTGACCATTTTGTCATAACCTTGAACATTTAATTATTTTTTAAATATATATAAAAATAACTTCGGGCTTTCAAAAATTGTATTGTTTGAACAATTGTTTAGAGTCATTTTCTCCTTTTAACTATGGCTAGCTGTCACAAAACAAAATTTAACTGATAAATTAGCCTTCGAGAGTTGCTCTTAAACAACAAATTTCTAAGGTCACGATTGGTGCCTATCACTACAAGAAAAAAAACAAACTAGAGGTCAATTTCTAAATTTTGTCAAAGTTGAATGTCGAAGAAGATATATTAGTCATGGAGAACTTAATCCCGACAAAATAATAGGATATCAACACCTTATAACTTATCTATTTTAATCCCTACAAAATAATAAGCACATACAGTAAATTAACGTCGCTATAAGAGTAATTGAGGGCAGGAGAAGCAGTGCCGACTAAAATATCATCACTTCACTTGCACTTTCACTTGCTGATCCTAAAGATAAACGACCACTGAAAAATTTGAAAGCGACCCTCAAACATGGAGTGCCCTGTGACCCCCTCACAGCATATTCTTCTACAAACTTCTAAAGTTGTGAAAGGATCATCATGCATATCCAAATTGTTTGTGCTTCCATTGCACTCTCACTCATACATTCCCCAATCATTGAGAAGTTCCCGATATTTTACGTATGACAAAGTGCAATTGAACTATAGATTCAAACAACAACTCACACTTAATCTAAACAAAAAGATACTTACTTGATCAATTTTTATGGTCTTGCATTAGAGCTATCATTATTGTGTTTTGCTAAAGGATGCGTATGGGGTGCGGGCACGAAATTGGCTACACCTATATGATTGCGAAATGAATTTGTACACTTAGTGACCGAACCAAGAATTTTCTTCATGAGGGCAAGATGAAGTCGCGCATCACTTTGTCTGGTGACCTCCATACCTTGATGGAGCCTCTTTAAAGCCTTTTGGAAGCATTTTGCAACATTTGCAATCATAGTCAAGAGAAGGTAAATGGAAACATTAGGTAAGTTCATGTGTAACAATAATTGAAAGTATATGAAAATAAATATAAAAAATAAAAGTAAATTGTTTATTTTCTTAAAGCGCTTAACTTTTCTGATGAGGCAAATGAGCGAACACATTCCACCTATATTGTCCAACTACAATTTCACTTCTTTTTCTCCATTGAATTATGATTACGTAATGTATTTTACATGTCTAGGTTTCAACGCAAGGTGTCCATCCATAGATTGTTTTTAGATACCAGATGGGCAAGGCAGCACTTTGAAAATGTTGATGGACTTTTGGACATATGTCTTTAAGAAAATGTCCTTAAAGTGACACAATCAAACAAACATATCCGAATAAAGGAAAAAGAAAGCGAGCAAGGCCTTCTCCACGATATGTTCTTTTTCCCTCCTCATGCAATTTTCTTTTTAGGCTGGGCATGTACACAGTCCTTAGCTCTTAAGCTAGCTAGACTGCTTAAATTTTGAAGCAAATGTACCTTGCATGAATGTAATTCGTTTGTTAATGTTACTCTCTTTAGTTTTCCTTATTTTTTTCACTTCAAATTGTCGCGAAATTCTTCTATACGCGTATATACCACTTATAAATTTTTATGCATTTTTTCTTCTTCTTTCTATCTTGCAATGTGAACCCATTATTTGGACCGTTCATTTTCGTTGTCATTCTTTAGTGAACATCACTGTGAAAAAAAAAAAAAAAAAAACCCTAAATGACAATAATATCATTTGATTAAAATTGTGATAATCTTAAGTGTTCAATTGAAAAGATAATTAAAATAAATTACCAACAAAAAAATGATAAAAAAGATAATTAAAATACCAACTCCAATTACGAAACTACATTGCCAGGTGAGTCAGAAAGGAAAATGACTTTTATGTACTTAAGCACACTTCAGATGAGAGAAAGAGAGCGGTTGAAAAAGTTCAAAGGAGAGGGTAATCTAGTCATTTTACAACTGTCTTTTACTATTATGTCGACTGCAGGCTGTGTGACGACGACATCAACCATAAGAGAACATCCCGTGGTAGAATTAATCACATCGGTTGTTTTTTTGTTTGTTTTTGTGTGTACATTTTACAACAAAACTTCCAATCTCAATGACTTTTTTTTTTTTTTTGCAAGGATAATACTTGAAGGATGACATCCGAATGATTGAAATACGAATAAAACCTATGTGAGAGGTTTGTTGTGCCCTCTTCTCGCATAATGGAGGTGAATAAAACTTATGTGAGATACGTCCGTTCATTAAGTGGATTGCTCTAAACAGTAAACAAGTTGGGCAGGACCGATACGGTCCGTATGACACTTCTTTTTCGTTCACCACTAATAGAGATTATTAAAAATTTATTTTTTACGTTCAATTGTATACAATTATATGTCTATCTTTATCACCGTATATATACGAGAGAAAAACTTCATATACTAGGTATTAGTATTACATGTCTATTTCTCTATATGTCCTCTTCTGTTTACCTTCATTTACTGCAAGCAAAATATTTAATTTGCCTGCAACTGGCAGACCACTAGATGCATCATTTTCTCTACACCTGGCCTTTTGTCAGCCACCAGCGCATTACCAAATTGATTTATAATGACCAAGTTCTGACAGTCAAACTGGCACTAGAAGCTGGTTTTTTTTCGTCCCACATAAGAGAAGCAACATACACAATTCAAAGATTTGGGCTTTGCTCAAAAAGCAAAACTCACTAATGTCTATATTTTATGCAACAACAAACCAGTAAAGCAATTCTGCTGAGTCGGCTCATCACCCTCTCATCCCAATACCAAGCCAAACCTTTCTTTTTATTTTATTTTATTTATTTGGGTAAATTAAATAATAAATAGGTTGTTTCAAAGGAAACCTCTCTACTTTTTCTAGGCAAAAGGAGAATTATGATATTGCTGACCTTTTTAGCCAAAGACTTGACAACAATCCATCCACAGTTTGAAATTAATAATGCATCTGCCTAATTCCTTGACAGGGAGAGATCCAATTAAAAAGGATACGTTGCTTTTGGAAAAAGTGTGTATGTTTCATCAATGAAGTGATCGCTTTCACTTCCCTCTAAGAATTATTTTAGCATTCTTCTCCTCCACCTAAACATTATCTCCATCAACCCCATCTCTCTCAAAAGCACAGGGATCCACATGTACCACCCCCTGAATCAATGAGATTTCGCTATACAAGTGAAACACCGAAACGACGTTGTTTAGTGAACAGTACATAAGTTGTATACATCATCAATAAGTAAACAAGAAAATGTTTTGCTGTGAAACTGTCTAACAACACAAAATGTATACGTAAATGTTTAGTTGACATGCCGTATAAGAATATGAGATACTTCTGTCGACAGATTAAATCTAAATCATTAATTAAGTTGATATTCTTGTTAAAATGTGCGGTCTAAATTTACAGTATGACGATGCATCAATATACAGCATTATTAGGCTTATAATTGAAGAGATGAGGACAGCATTATAATAGCTCTCCTCCCTGTTTTTCTCATAAAAGCTCAAATATATGTACCCACTAGAATCTTTATCAATCAAAGGCCATATGATCCAAGGGGGCCACCTCACACCACCAAACGACCCTCCTTTCTAACATTTGTTTCTGTCTTCATACTCCAAAATGAATATCTCATCACCACCACCGCCTACTCTTCTCCCCACCTCTCTCTCTCTCCCCCCTCTCTCTCCTACCACCATTTCTGTCGTCTTCTTCTTCTTCACTGCTATTCACAACCCAACTCTCACTTTCCCTTTCATTTTAGACCATAAAATTCTTCTGTCACCTCTTAGCTCTCAGCTCTCAGGGTCCAATTAGTTATCAACGGCCATGAACAAGCTGGTTGTTGAAGTTCATGATGCAAGTGACCTCATGCCCAAAGATGGTGATGGGTTTGCAAGTCCTTTTGTGGAAGTAGACTTTGAGGGGCAGAGACAGAGGACCCAAACCAAGCCCAAAGACCTCAACCCTCAGTGGAATGAGAAGCTGGTTTTCAACATCAACAACCCAAGAGAGCTTCCAGGCAAGAGCATTGATGTGTTTGTTTACAATGACAGAAAAAGTGGTCACCACAAGAACTTCCTCGGCAGAGTCAGAATCTCAGGCGTCTCTGTTCCCTTCTCTGAGCCTGAAGCCACAATCCAGCGCTACCCTCTTGACAAACGAGGCCTCTTCTCCAATGTCAAAGGTGATATTGCTCTCAGAATCTATGCAGTTCAAGATGACCATTATGCCCCTCCTGCACAGCATGAGGATGGCTCTGGTAATGTTGAGTTTACTAGCTCTGGAAAAGCAGAACCTCCTCCTCCGGTTCCTCCTCCTCTGCAGGAAATCAATACCAACAGGGTTGATGAGGAAATTAGGCGTGAACATTTTGGGGATGAGAAGATGAAGAAGAAGAGCAAGGAAAAGGAAGTGAGGACCTTCCACTCCATTGGCACTGGGGCAGGTGGTGGTGGTGGTCCTCCTCCTCCTTCAATGGCTTATCCTCCTCCAATGTCTTCTGGGTTTGGATTTGAGACCCACCATATGAAGGAGAAGGCACCCACCGTCGAAACCAGGACAGATTTCGCGCGAGCGGGTCCTGCCACGGTTATGCATATGCAACAGGTTCCGAGGCAGAACCCGGAGTTCGCGCTGGTGGAGACTAGTCCACCACTCGCGGCGCGGCTGAGGTACAGAGGCATTGGAGGGGACAAGACCTCAAGCACATATGATCTGGTGGAGCAGATGCATTTCTTGTATGTGAGTGTGGTGAAAGCTAGAGATCTTCCAACCATGGATGTCTCAGGCAGCCTTGACCCTTATGTGGAGGTGAAGCTTGGGAACTACAAAGGGGTCACCAAGCATTTGGAGAAGAACCAAAACCCGGTGTGGATGCAAATTTTCGCTTTCTCCAAGGAGAGGGTGCAATCCAATGCGCTAGAAGTGACTGTGAAAGATAAGGATATTGGCAAGGATGATTTTGTGGGGAGGGTTCAATTTGATCTCTCTGAAGTCCCTCTTCGCGTGCCGCCGGATAGCCCTTTGGCTCCTCAGTGGTATAGGTTGGAGGACAAGAAGGGAATCAAAGTTAGAGGAGAGGTTATGCTTGCGGTTTGGATTGGGACGCAGGCTGATGAGGCTTTTCCTGAGGCTTGGCATTCTGATGCCCATGACATTAGCCATATGAATCTTGCCACCACAAGATCAAAGGTTTACTTCTCCCCTAAGCTATATTACCTTAGAATTCAAGTTCTAGAAGCTCAGGATCTTGTCCCTTCAGAGCGAAACCGGCCTCTGGAAACATATGTGAAGATACAGCTAGGTAATCAGCTGAGGGTCACAAGGCCTTCCCAAGTGCGTACTATTAACCCAATGTGGAATGACGAGCTCATGTTTGTGGCATCTGAGCCTTTTGAAGATTACATAATTATATCAGTTGATGAGAAAGTTGGTCCCGGAAAGGATGAGATATTGGGAAGGCTGATCCTTTCAGTTAGAGACCTCCCGCATAGAATTGACACTCATAAGCTTCCCGAGCCTCGGTGGTTCAATCTCCAGAGGCATTTCGCTAGTGTGGAAGAGGAAAGTGAGAAGAAGAAAGAGAAGTTCTCGAGCAAGATTCATCTTCGCCTCTGTTTAGACGCAGGTTATCATGTTCTTGATGAGTCCACGCACTTCAGCAGCGATCTTCAGCCTTCCTCCAAGCACCTGAGGAAGTCGGGCGTTGGAATTCTTGAGCTTGGCATTCTGAGTGCCAAAAATCTGCTGCCTATGAAGGGCAAGGAGGGCAGGACCACTGATGCGTATTGTGTGGCAAGGTATGGGAACAAATGGGTTCGAACTAGAACACTTCTTGACACTCTGACACCTCGCTGGAATGAGCAGTATACTTGGGAGGTTTACGATCCATACACTGTCATCACCATTGGTGTTTTCGACAATTGCCATGTCAACGGAAGCAGAGAAGACTCGAGAGATCAGAAGATTGGGAAGGTGAGAATTCGGTTATCAACATTGGAAACTGATCGGATTTATACACATTACTATCCCCTTTTGATTCTCACACCCTCTGGTTTAAAGAAGAATGGGGAACTTCAACTGGCTTTGAGGTTCACTTGCACAGCTTGGGTTAATATGGTAGCTCAATATGGAAAGCCATTGCTTCCAAAGATGCATTATATCCAACCTATACCTGTCAGGTACACGGATTGGCTCCGCCACCAGGCAATGCAGATTGTCGCGGCAAGGTTAGCCCGAGCAGAGCCACCACTCAGGCGCGAGACTGTTGAGTACATGTTAGATGTAGACTACCATATGTTTAGTCTGAGGAGAAGCAAAGCCAACTTCCAACGCATAATGTCGGTTCTTAGCGGAGTCACGAATGTCTGCAGATGGTTTAATGACATCTGCAACTGGAGAAACCCAATCACGACATGCCTTGTTCATATCTTGTTTGTGATACTAGTTTGCTACCCAGAGCTAATCCTGCCCACAATTTTCCTCTACCTCTTTGTGATTGGTATATGGAACTATAGGTTCAGGCCAAGGCACCCACCTCACATGGATGCTCGGATTTCACAGGCAGAGTTTGCGCACCCGGATGAATTGGATGAGGAATTTGACAGCTTCCCTACAAGTCGACCCGCTGATATTGTGAGGATGAGGTACGACAGGTTGCGTAGTGTTGCGGGTAGAGTGCAGACCGTTGTCGGAGATTTGGCAACCCAAGGGGAAAGAGCTCAGGCAATACTAAGCTGGAGGGATCCGAGGGCTACAGCAATCTTCATCATCTTCTCGTTGATCTGGGCTGTTTTCATATACATTACTCCATTCCAGGTTGTGGCAGTGCTGGTTGGGCTCTACTTGCTTCGGCATCCACGATTCAGGAGCAAGATGCCTTCTGCGCCTGTCAATTTCTTCAAGAGGTTGCCATCCAAGTCAGATATGCTACTATGAGATTGAAGCTATTACCTGCAGCTCGTTTTCTTTATTATTTTTGTAAGAGCAGCTTATTACTTATTCACCTCATTCTTGTGAAGAAAAAGGTTATTCAGTAAATAAACCCAGCAAATAATAGCAGGAAAGACAATGGGATAATGTATTTTTTTCACTTTTCTTGAATATGTACATCCAGTTTGTCAATATCCCATATGTAGAGTCATTCTTTTATCTCTACTCCCCGAATGAGAGATCGACCAAGTTGCTGAGGCATAGTAGGAAGTCAGGCCAACTAAAGGTAAAAGAGGTCAGTTTCACTTAGAAAAAAATAGATCCAAGTTTCAAGTTTCAACAGCCGTACCATGTCCAATATTACAAACATACCGAAAATATTCTATTTTTTGAATAGACAGACAAGCTCATATGACATTTTTCTATGAAAAATCCTTGACAAAAATGGATTAGTACAACCAGACTAATTAGATGACAGAATCCTAAATCCAAGATGTAATAGTAGAGTTACAATTGTCAGGAAGCTCACAAGCATCCCGCCTAGAAGAGCCCTATCAACGACACCCCATTCACGCAAGCTTCCTTGGGTCTGCTCTTGCTTTTTCTGGGATCCCAAGCCTATTTCATTCTCCACAGGTTTCTCAACATGTTTTTCAACATGGTTTTTTCGCTTCCTCAGTAGCCATCCAATCAGATTTCTGCTGTTCCTATCTTCCAGCTGAACGTCATTCTTTGTTACAGCACACTTTTCCGACTGTCCTCCACAGCTTTCTGGTCCACAACAACAATTTTCCGACTTTGTTGAACATGCACTAGTCTCATAATGGTTCAAACCAGGGAATTTTTTTTCCTGCTTAGGCCTTTCATTTCCTGAAACTGTATCATTTATATGAGGAATAGTCTCAATCACTTCTCCGAAAACTGACCACCTTCCAACAGATGTGATCTTCACAATAGCTGAAGTCCCCAACATACTTTCCGGAGCAGCTACAAGCACCTGCACATATCCCTTGGTATGGCCAACCTTGGGCAAAGAAAGAACAGATAATTGTAAACATCACTTGATTTCAATTGATTGAATAATTGTCCAAAACCCCATAGCACTTTTGGCTAGAAGGTCATCTTGGTTGGCTGTAACACCAAAAAAACAAACCGCCATTTTGGTACCAAAATATCATTGGCAACAAAATTGAAATAGCAACTACGTCAACACCATTAGTAGTTCTATCATGATCTACCCAAAACTATTTATTATCAAATGTTGAGTTCATAAAATATAACTATATAAAATTTGTTCAACTCAATTGTTATGAAATATTGATCCAGAGATTGAAACCTTCATTATTAAACACCAAACTGGATTACAATTTTGTTCAATAATATGCATGCAAATTGCAATTAAGCCACAACTTGAGTTGTTTAATTGAATCAAAAAAGAAAAAAGAACTTAATTCAAAACAAAAACTAGCATGACTCCAGATATCTGCTTAATTATCATGATGTTTCAATTAATAAACAATACAGAAGAAGCCTGCCCCTAATCTGCAATGCTGACAAATGTAGCTATCTCAGGTAGGAGATTATTGGAGCACATTTGTACAGCGGATTGCTCGCTCAATTTTTCCATACATTTACCTGACATGGATGATAAAGAACTACTTAAACTTACCAAGTGAATTCCATCAGTGGCAACTTCAGTTATCCATATTCTTTCCACCCTGCCCTCCATCCCAACATATGGTGTGAAAGCTTCAAAAACAGAAGTCAAATCACGACTCCTTCTCTTCACTACAGTACTGGGGACCTTTTTCATCCTCGCAGCAGGTGTTCCTGAATATAGAAACAAGATAAAACACAAAACAGATTATTACAAATTTATGTAATTGCTAAAACTGTTAAATATGAACTTGGGGGGAAAAAATTCACATACCTGGTCGAGGATAGAACTGTGAAATATGAACTTGAGGGAACTTGTACAGCTTAATAAGGCTAAGAGTTTGAGTAAAATCTTCATCCGTTTCACCTGAGAAGTCAGGAAATAAGCCTAAACTCCTCAAGTAATATTCTTTGGACTGCTCAATTCATATAATAAAGTAATCAAAAGTCCAAAGTTACCTCAAAAGTACCCATCACCACTGCAAATAAAACTGATACTCCAAGAATATGTTATACATACATT
Organism: Prunus persica; assembly: GCF_000346465.2. NCBI lineage: Eukaryota > Viridiplantae > Streptophyta > Magnoliopsida > Rosales > Rosaceae > Prunus > Prunus persica. Next base: position 45,246,417 of record NC_034009.1, on the reverse strand, counting down.
GTTAATGCTCTTCCTAGAAAGCTAAGTTTTACCACATGGAAATATACCAGTTACTCACTGATACAGTAAACTTGTTCAAAAAGAATTTACGAACTTGACGTCATTATCTATGATGTTAAACCACCTTAAATTGCCTTTACTTAAAGAAGAAAATGGGGAGTAATTCCACTATAAGGAAAAATGCTAACCAAGTAGGAGAAGATATGGAATTTTTACATTGGCAATTAAGATCGTAATATTTACTTCAATAAACAAACAATCATTATTTTCCCCCAAGCACATCCACATATTATCAGTTTATCCAGAGCACATCTGGAACTCTTTAAAAAATAAATAAACAAATCAGGTAGTGTTGGAGCCAAGCATACTGGGAAAAATATCTATATACAATACCATGTGTAGGGAGGTACGTAGTAAGAAGGCTTCTTAGTGTCTAATTATTTAAACCATTCCAAACAACTTTGTCTACCTCCAGGAATCACTTGTACCCCATTCATGCTAAGTTTATCCCCCAACGTTTCCAAGTCAATCTTAGTGCTTCCCTTTGGAGTGCTATAGTATCACAATCTTAAATTGAAACTTCTTACCATGTTAGCCAAATTTTTAACATATGTTGCATGAGAAGTTTAGCATGGGAATTAAAAAACAACCTCAGAGATATGCTACATCAGTAACTGATCAACACAGAATATGGTGGTCAAAAATTTGAATCATTGTGAAAAATCAAAAGAACAAGAGCAATGATATCAGAATCAAGTTAAACACTGACCAGGAAATCCACATATTATATCAGTTGCAATCTGCATCCCTGGCACAAGCTCAGTTAGGATATCTACCACAGTCTTGAACTCGCTTACAGTATATTCCCGATTCATTGCCTGAAACAATAAGGATATTTAGTTTAACAAAGCGACCATAATGTAATGGGAAGTCTAGTTATGTACATTTGAGAAACACTACATTTATAATTAAATCTCAGGGAGAAGTAAGTAAAAGGATAAATCAACAACAGCTATAATAACTAGAAGCATTTTAGCACTTACAGTTAAGACAGCATCACTTCCAGATTGGACTGGTACATGTAGAAATGAGTATACACATGGATGTCGCAAAACTTCTGCTATTTCTTTCAAGTGCTCCAGAATGAAAGGAGGATTTGTCATCCCAATTCGAAGCATTGTGCTTGCATCCGAAGGGAGTTCTGCAACAATTGCATTCAATAAAATTGGTAGATTGGCACCAATATCACGACCTGCAAACATCAGGTTAGCCACCATTATTGTTCAACTAAACACTGGCACAAGCAACATCTTAACTTTGTTTGTTTCTTTTTAAATATTACATCATTTTCTGTGTCCTGTCTGAAATTATTTCTCCTGCAACATCCAACAAACAATAATACTAAAAGTAGGAAGATATCAGGATACAGGAACATGATACACTTGTGTTTTTTGTTTTTTGTTTTTTTGTTTTTCTGTTCAAATAGGAACTCACATGTTTAACATAGTTCTCAACCAACTAGAACCTCATTACCATTTTGAGCAATAAAGCTCAAGCAGCTATACTAACCACAAGTTGAAGAACAAGATATGGTTTACATAGTTTGATCATTACCTCAAGCTTCCAAGGATTACATCACATGAATGTATAATATACCAAAACCAAGTACCATCAAGAACTCTATTGAGACCAAATTTCTCCAGACAAGAAGTACGTTCACATTCTCAACTAAATCAAGACAAGACAATTATAACAATAAATTACCATAAGCTCCAGTATCTTCACTGCTCAACCATATTTCTTTGACTCCGTCAGCTATCACAGATTTTACACGTCCCACCTGCAGTACTAAAATTCTTATTAAATTGAAATCTGATATAAATATATAAGGAAGACCAATATCACAATACTTACAAGGCCATCAACAGTATAACTCCCTAAATGACCACGAGCATGCTTAGTCTTGCAGTAAGTGCAAGCACCTAAACAACCAACGTTAATAGGGAGAATCTCAACGAACTTGTTTTTCCTCACCTGTGGAAAAAAATAAGAGCAAATACTTCATCTCCAGACTAGTTGACAATATAAGGTGGAAACAAAAACAGATTTTTGCAGGAGTGAAGAAAACCAAAAAATGTGTTAGAATGGGTAACATTCCAAGAAAACTAAATCGAAAACAAATAAAATGCAAACACCAAATTGCAGATCTAGAAGACGAACCTTAGGGAGGTCAAGCGCTGGCAACGTCTTACGGCTCAAAAGGCGCACCTCATGACCTTTCAAAGTCTCTTCAACAATTTCAACCACACGGTCAATTTGCTGGACTCCTACAATGCTGACACCTTCTAGCTCCTTTATATCTCGACTTCCTTGCGGCACACACCCAGCCACCACCAGGGGCTTTTTTGCACCTTTACCTTTTGCTATCAGAGTATCCATGGCAGATTGACTTGGAGATTTGACTGTGCATCTACATAAAGTAATAAACTCTATAAATTGAGAATTATGAGTTGACAGATAATTACAATTATCATAGGTAAACATGTGCTTTAGAGAAATCTTAAAATAAAAATGACAAATTTTAAAAATAGTGTAAACAAAAAAGGGTCAGCTTGAAAGAGAGCTCTACAGCATTAAAAGACAAGCATAGGATGCACACAATTTCTGAGGAATACAGATAGGAGCAATGTTGCAATACATCAAGCACAGTAGTTCGTTAAAAAAAATTATATTGCTATTAATTACTACACAAAAGCACTAAGAGACCTGGGACAAAAGCTTTTGGCAGAAGGATTCTAAAGTGCGGGAACAGTCGCAATGACAATTGTTGCAGAAGCGAGTATAATGGACATTCCATACCAGAATACAGCCACTCCAGTAGTAACCCATAAAGAATTTGAACATTGTGACTCCAAAACCTCAAATCTTACTAATAATATATGACGTACTGTTTTCCCTTAAATATATTATTAAGCAGTTGCAAATGTTGTGAAAATAAATTGATTTTAAGTAGCTCCTAGGTTCAAATACTAAAACTTATTAATTCTTGACTTAGTTTTGATAATATACATGCAAAGCAGAGTGACATACCAGTTTAAATACCATAGTTTGATAATATACATGCAAAGCAGAGACATACCAGTTTAAATACCATAGGACCAATATCCCATGATGTGTTAGTGCACAATGTCATAGAACAAAATTGCAGAGAGTGACGGTGAGAAATGGTTGGATGACCATGCAATAGTAATAATTACATTCTATTTGGTGGCAGATGCAACCTAATAGCTAAGAAAATCAAAAAACCATTTGAAAAATGTGAGATGAGAAAGGGGCTTAGGTATTTTAGAAAGAAAATGTAAAAGCCAGTCAATATAACTGGCCAATTAAAAGCACTCAATTGGGGTTCTCTTTTATAGGAAATGGAGACATATTTATTAATGTTGAAGTGGTAAAGCTTACATTAACGCTAAACATGCAGTCCACCAAAAAAATAAATCCACACGATGTCAAGAGTAATTGTATTCATACCACAAAGTCAACAATTACTTCCCGTCATTTTTTGTAAAGCCTAAAACCCAAATTTTACCCTCTGAATCAAATTTAAAAAGAAAAGGAAGAAAATAGTTTTGGGTGCTCCTCCCTCCCCTCTCCTGCTGTACCCTGCCAGTGACTTACTCTACCCCTGACATCCCCACTCTCTTCCCTCTCCCCTGCAACCCCACCCCCAGCACCTCTCCTCCCTCTCTCTCACCCACCAAAAGAGGAGCCCAGCTCTCTCTCTTTCTCCCTTTCTCTTTTCTTTATCTCCCTCCTACACCGGCCACAAGAGGAGGCCACCCTGCAAACATCATCACTGAGAAATCTCACTTGAAACCTTGTAATCCACTCTATCTGCCTCTTACGAGACCGCTTAAAGTCAACTTTGGTAAAGAAAACCCCAGTTTGTTGTTCGTCACTTAGTTTCATTGATTGTTAGAAATGACAATATTTCCTCATAACACGATCTATGCAAGCTACTTTCTTGTACAAGACAGGACACCATTTTTTTACAGGGTAGGGAAGCAGTCAATTCAAGCTGATGACTTGTGCCTAAGTAAGTTTCACATGTCCACATTATCGCAAGTTTTTCTTTTAGCCTTCTTAGGTGCTCAAGTAAATTTGACTACCTTGACAGTTATCATCAGAAGCAAGAAAGGGATTCGTTCAGGAAAGAACAAAAAGAATAGATGACTTAAATGCAAAGAATTTAAAACAGGTGTACTAAAGTTCAAAAATATTACTATACCACAAACTATATCCTTTATGTTCCAATGACTGAAGGAGCACTAAATTATTCCCTTGACATTGATTTTCAAATATAAATTAAGACATTGTTTTCAGTGTAAGACATGACCAAATCCACTAAACAAATGATACCAATAAAAGGATCCTCACGTATTTATGAGCCACAGGTCTGCCTCCTCAGGATTGTCACTTAATGGATAACCGAAAGCTGAAAGTTGGCCAGCCATATATTCACTGTCACTCTGACATAAACACAAAGTGCAAGGAAAACAAATACAAACATGAGAAACTTTACTCATTCAATCCCTGATAAATTTAGCCGAAAAAAAAAGAAAAAAGAAAAAAATAAATATATGCCGGTGACACAACCAAATCTCATGCTTATATAACATTAAGGTCAAGCGAAATGGAATGGTGAGCTAAGAGCTGGAGTTTACATCAACAACCTCCCTAAAATTGGGAAGTTCCCAGTAGATGATCTATTTTATAAATGGGAGAAAAAAAAAACAGCACGATCAGAAAGGATGCAAAATCCAAATTAAATAAGAATAAAAAACACTACTACCAAATAAATCCTACTTATAAGTTATAACCACAATAACAACCTTAAAATTTGATATCATAGATCCATTTGAAATAGGTGGATGATAGAGGATAATCAGCAAATAACTAAAACCTTAGATACAAATATAAGAAAACTTCAAACAAGAAACCAACCAAATTAGATGCACCTTTATTGCCTGGAGATCTACAAAAGCAGTTCAGCCATTGGCTTAACGCCCCCACCCCTCCTTCTCTGGTGACATCCTACATTTCTTAAGGAAAGGAATTTTCAAATATTAAGAAGACTTACCCTGTTCTCATCATCAACTGCTCTACCTTGCTATAAACCAAAGGTTCCACCCAAGCTAATGGTCATTGATTTAAGAAGATAGCCTAAAAATATTCTTAAATTGTGATGTTTTCTAACCTTTAGAAACCCCTTCCAGAAACTTTTTATATATAACATAATGCTGTCAGTTATTCATTTTCATAATAAGAGTATGGAAAATTCCTAGCAGCCCAACTTTGTCTCCCATCATTTGTTTCCCAACCTATTTGGCACTTGCTGCACACACTGTATCATTGGTGTAGAAAATCAACCATGTTATATAACTCACTTGGACATTGCCATCTTAGTTGGGGAACAAAAGTTGGCAAGTGTGGCATTTCCCTAAAAACCTAGCAGTCTTCTATTTCCATGCGGCTTGAAGAGCAGTAGGACAGGAGAAAGATTAAGACTTATTATTAGAAAGGAGCCCACAATTATTTATTTTTCTGTTTCCATTATTCTTTCCAAGAACCACAAAAACCTCTGAATTTGTCTTCTCAAAACAGCTGCTTGAATTAATCATTTGAACCCCTCTTACCACATCATATTATCCAAAACTTGCAAACTTAACAAAAAATGAAACTCCCCCGCTTACTACTGAAGGAAAAACTAAAATTATTTATTCAAATTGTTGAGGAAATATGAAGGTTTTCCTGGTAAAGTATGAGATTACACTAAATAAAGTGCAAAAACTGGTAGGCCATCTACACAGTTGGTCATGGGTAACATTAACTACAGAAAAATAATGGGGTAATAATAGAATCCTGAAAACGTACCTGGTTGTGTGAGCACCCAAATGTCTTGATATATATAGTCTGCATTAAAAAAAAAAACAGAAGTTAGCGAAAGAAAATCATCACTGGAGAGGGAAAGAGAGATAGAGAGAACGACCTGAGTTCCAGGGATTTTGGGAGAGAGAGGAGCAAGGGGGTCTTGGATTTGAGATAGCTTATTGCTATTTCCATTGGGATTGGGTTTGTTCTTGTTCTTGTTCTTCTTTGGGTTCAATCCGACGGCTGTTATGGGCAAACGAAACCCCGGAGGAACTCCACCTCCGCTCCCAACTAGCAAATCCTCTATGTCCTCCATTTCCTTAACTAACCTACACGCACTGCAAAACAACGACCCGCGATGGTTGGAGCTTCAAGTTCAAACACACAGACGACGGACAGAGTGAAGGGGTTATGTAACAGCTAAATTTCTAGAATTCTGGAAATAGCCCAATTTTGCACTTTTTAAGATTTTTGGCCCAATTTTGCACTTCTTAAGATTTTTGGCCCAATTTTGCACTTCTTATTCTTAATAACACACTGGGACCCGATTATATATATATTTGTAATGTTTTGCCCTTTAAGAACATATATGATGTAAAGTAAAATGAACTCTTGTGCTGTCAAGAGACACGAATTAAAAAAAAGACTAATTTTAATTAAAAAAAATAAAAAAAGACTAATTCAGTTGCTTCACACTAATGCCACTTTATTATTATTTTAAAAAAAAGGACTAATTTAGTTGTCAAAATACGCGAATAAAAAGTGTACTTTACTAAGAAAAAGAAACCTAATAACATTATATAAAGTCTTAATCAGTTTCAGTATCTGAATCTTTATGTAATCAACATATTTTTTAGATTAAATTTTATAAGCTTATTAGTTGAAAGCAAAATAAAATACATAAATATATATAATTATTATTATTTTAGTTCCATTTTTTAGCAAAATAAAAATGTAAAAGGGATGGAGGAAACTCGCTTGCGAGTCCTTATTAAATAGGATACGGCCTAATAGAGACAAAGTTGGGCTCTTTTGTTGATTTAATTAATAATTTATTTTTTAATTAAATTATTTTAATAAATTAAACATATTAAATTAAAATTAAAAAATTAAAAAATACACCATGCCCAGATTCTCTCTCTCTCTCTCTCTCGATCTCCTCTCCTCCTAGCCCCCAGCCACACAAACCACCACCCAAGCTTACTCAGGCCACCTATCCCAGCCTTAACACCTCTCTTGTTCCAGCCCAACCCATCACCTCCCCCATGCCACAGATCTGATCGTTTTCCCCAAACCACAAATCCCACAGATCTGATCGTTCTCCTTCGCATCCACCATCTTCCCCACATAAAGAAGCTTGGCGTCGGTTTGTAGTGAAGTTTAAGTTCTTTTTGAAAGTTCTCTGTCTCTCAGGTTTGGTAATATTTGGATCATTCATTTTGCTTGTTGAAATTTAAGAAGAAGGAAATGTGCCATTCTTTTATGAAGTTTGAAAACAAAGATTCCCTTAAAGTGGAACAGCATAAGTCCACCTCATTAAAAAAAAAAATTATGAGTTGCGACGGGGTAATTTGCAATTCACTTTCAATGGCAGCCTTCAACTCACCCACAGTTGTTATTGAGTTGCTGCAGTTGACGACATGTTCTTCCGCAAGTTCTTGCAAATCTTGGGAGGGTCGGATTACTACGACTCGCAGGTTCATCTCGATGTTGAATCTCTGGCCTGTGTTCTATAAGTGATTCTTGATGGGCTATGGCTCTGGGTGTGGTGGGGTGTGGCGGAGAGAGAGAGAGAGAGAGAGAGAATTCATAACAACTGTGGACAGTGGTGGGTTGCGACGGAGGAGATATCTTCTGGGTTGGTTTTTTGTTTTTTGTTTTATTTTTTATTTTTTTATAATCAATTTTAAAATAATTTTAATGATTTAAAATTAGTTTTGAAAATAATTTTTTATTATTTATTTGTCCACTTGTAAGTACACCTCATTAAAAAATGGAACCCACATTAGCCACGTAGGCAGATAACGGATTTCTTGACGGACTCGCTAACGGAGAGAGCAATCTGTAAGTTTTCCGCGACGTTGAGTATGTACCCATAAATGTTTTTAAAATCGGGTATGAACTCGTAAATAACCCTGTAGATTGAGAGATTTACTGTAATTTACTTTTATTTTAGGGTAATGATTTCCCCACTCCAATTTTATCCACTTACACTCCTTTTTTAGTTATAAAATGGAGTGTAAGTGGATAAAATTGGAGTGGGGAAATCACCACTCTTATTTTATTATAAAATATTTAATTATTTTTAACATATGAAATAATCAAGTTGTCCTCATATTTTTAACATTTGAGTCCTAAAAATGAGGGCAAATTCATCGTGCCCATGCTTTTATGTAGGGTATTTCATCAAATTATCCCGGAACTTATATCTAATTATTAATTTACACCTTAACTTTATTTAATAAAAAATTAAAGACTCGAAATTAACTTTTATTCTCAATGTACCCCATTTTACAATACTTGTGTTTTTCTTTTCTTTTTTCTTTGTCTTTTTTTATTGGACATTGTGCTCGTCTCTTCCCTCTCTTTTCATGCCTCTTTCCCTGAAGCTTTCTTGCATTTTCCCGACTTTCAATCTTAGCCGTCCAGCGGATCATGTAGCCAGCACGCACAGAAAGCGACTCCTGACTTCGGGTAGTTCAATAATATATTCATCTGCTGCCAAGGTAGAAAAAAATAATTAATTATGAGATAACTTCTTCTGCTCAAGTCGGATCGGAAGGCAGTATCAATCTGTAGTTGGTCTGATCTGAACCAGTATCAATTAATGGATGAGAGGAAAGCCTATAAAGCCTCCTCTTCATCCTCACTATCCTCCTCATCAAAACGTTGGGAGTACCACATATTCTTGAGCTTCAGAGGTGAAGACACGCGCAATGGCTTCACGTCCCACCTTCACAAGGCATTAGAAAGCAGGGGATACGATGTTTTTATGGACGAGGACGATCTACAAGTAGGGCAAGTTATAAAACCAGAACTGTTGCAGGCAATCGAAAAGTCCAAGATCTCTGTAATTGTCTTCTCAACGAGGTATGCAGATTCCAGTTGGTGTCTTGATGAGCTGGTGAAGATCATGGAGTGTAGAAGAACACTGAATCAAATCGTTTTGCCAATATTCTACAAGGTGGATCCTTCAGACGTCAGGAAACAGACTGGTACTTTGGCATCTGATTTTCAGAAACATACCATCCGACATAAAGATGAGGTGGTAAAGGAGTGGAGAAAGGCTCTTACTGAAGCAGCGGATTTGTGTGCCGGGGTTCTCGAAGACAGGTAATCAGTGATTTCCTTGGAAGCTGCGGATTTACTATATGCATATATTAATACTAGTTACTAGTTCAGTAACGATGAAAGCTACTTTGATAGGATTTATGTGTATAGTTTTAGTACACATTTATCTTTATGTTTAGAAACTTATATGCAGATCTCGTCAAAATATGAGTTCTTTTGGTAATTACCAAATTTGGTAAAAAAAATTTTAGTGATTCATAAAAATTGGGTGGATTTGGGTACTTTACAAAACCAAATACACTTTGAGTGATACTTTTAAGTTTGAAAACATGAGGAAGAAAAAATTGTCTCGGAAATCGGTCAATTCGGCAAAATCGGAATCATGATGATATGTTTGTGTATATGTTCTATAGGTAATAATTTGATGTACTATATGTAAATATACTTTAAACTAAGAATCAACTTTATAGTGATCTAGATTCATAAAATTTTAAATTATTTGGTGATTAAGACTTTATGGTTGAAAAACATTGTTGGGAATATATATTTTAGCGTTAGTTGAGTTAGGGCTTTTCTTTTTTCTTTTTTAATTATTAGTAAATTGAGTTTTTCTTTTAAAGATGATGTGTCAAACTTTAATTTCTTAAATTAAATTTTAATGAAGTGGAGTGTGGAAAACAAAAGTCAAGCAGATAATGGCAGAGAAAATCAAAATAGAGGATCCGAATCCTATCCTTGCACCCTAGTTCGAATTCTATCTCCGTAATTTAGAATATCGCTTGTATAAGAATACTAATATGATAATTGGGACCTAACATAAATGCAAATAAATAGAAAGTTGACATTTAGAAATCTAATGTTTCATCATAACGAGTCTTTTGTTTTGCTTCATAATTCAATTTTCAGGAATGAAGCAAAGTTTATCGAGGCATTTATTGAGAATAATATTGTCGGACGGCTTTCCACAACTCCCCTACCAGTAGCCGCTTACCCGGTTGGAGTCGACTCTCGTGTACATGATATGATCAGTTATCTTTTAGGTGGTGGATCACAAGATGTTGTCGTGATTGGAATTTGGGGGATGGGCGGACTGGGCAAAACAACAGCTGCGAAGGCTATTTATAATCGAATTAAGGATAAATTCGAAGCTCATGGTTTCCTTGGAGACATTAGGGACACTGCAAATAGACATGGTCTTATTTATTTGCAAAAACTACTTCTTGCTGAAATCAACAAGAAACCGACCAAATTTCACATAAGTTGTGTTGATGGAGGGATGGGTATGATAAAAGAAGAACTTGGACGTAAAAGGGTACTTGTAATTATCGACGATGTAGATGAAAAGGAGCAACTCGAAGCGATAGTTGGAAATGGTGATTGGTTTGGCTCTGGAAGTAGAATTATAATAACTACTAGAGATAAACATTTTCTAGACGTACTTCATGTGAATAAAACTTTCACGGTTCCAGAAATGAATCCAGATGAAGGTCTTGAGCTCTTTTGTCGGCATGCCTTTCAAAAAGGTTGTCCTAATAAACGATATCTTGAACTCTCGAAAAAGGTAGTTTTTTATAGTGGAGGTTTGCCACTGGCACTTAAAGTTTTAGGCTCTTTCTTGGTTGAAAGAACCATAGCAGAGTGGGAAAGCCAATTGGAGGAATTGGAAGGAATCCCTCCTAAAGATATTCTAAAAAAACTGAGAATAAGCTATGACAGTCTAGATCATATCGAGAAGTGTATATTCCTTGATATATCTTGTTTCTTCATTGGAATAAACAAAGACCAGGTCAGAAAAATATTAGATGGATGTGGCTTTAAAGCAGAAATAAAAATCAGTGTCCTCCTTCAGAAGTGCCTTGTAACTGTTAATGAAGAGAACCAGCTAACGATGCATGATCTACTTCGAGACATGGGCAGAGCAATCTCTCAAGAAGGTGACCCAGAAGACCGGAGTAGATTGTGGCTCAGCCCTGAAGATTTGACAGATGTATTGGAAGACAAATCTGTAAGTACTTTTTAATAAAAGTACAAGATAAGCCCATGTATGTATGCGTAACATAGTCGGTTTTCCAACCCCTAATAGATAGAATTCCCTGCATGTGTACGTAATATAGTCGGTCTCATTTTCCAATTCTTTCTATTGGTTTGAACTTGCATTAAGAAGGCTCAGTCAGGCAAAATCAACCAAACTATATGTTTTGCCAACCAAACTTCATGCGTACGTACTATTATAGCTTTGTTAACAAACCTGTGGATAAAGAATTTGGTTAACACATGCAATTTTCATGTGTGTAAATCATTTGCCAACAATGCTTTTCTTACTGAGTGCCTTTTTTTAATAGGGAACTAAAGTTGAAAGACTTGCTCTAAATCTGCGAAGCTCGGAAAAGGCTAGTTTCGGTACTGAAGCATTTAGCAAAATGAGAAAACTGAAATTGCTCCAGCTCAACTATGCAGAGCTCACGGGAGAGTACAAATTTCTTTCCAAAAATTTAAGATGGTTGTGCTGGCATGGATTCCTTCTAGATTCGATACCAGGCGACTTTGATCTAAGAAGCCTAGTTGCTATGGACCTGCAGTTTAGCAAACTCAAAATAGTTTGGAAGGATTGCAAGGTAAGTTGGAGAACTAAACCAAAACATGTGCATTATTATTGCATTCAAGAAGTTTCAATATTGAGTCTTTTTTTATTCTGTTATTTATTAAGTTGTTGTTTTAGTGGGAAAAATAAACAATCAGTTATTTTATTGGTAGGATGATGAAGGGTCTTTAATTATAAGAAAGTATTAAGATGTGAGAGTGGGTTTTAGGTCATGATAAGATAGGTCTTTTATTCGTTGAACTGAATTAAAATGAAATAGCATATTCTCTCAAGAAATTAGTGTCTATTTGTGTTGTGTATTTCTCTTCCTCCTACAAGGTATAATAATCTCAACCGAGTTGTTAGTTTTTTTCCGTCTGGTTTTGTACATACATTATGTTTCTATCAGACCTTTTCGAATTTTGATTTCCATTTTAATTTTGTTTTTGTGTAACAGTTGCTTGAGAAGTTGACAATCATTAATCTGAGTCATTCTCATGATCTAACAACATCACCAGACTTTTCAAAAGTCCCAAATCTCGAGGAGTTGATATTGGAATGTACGAGTTTGTCTGATGTCCATGAATCTATTGGTGATCTCAAAAGACTTGCTTTGGTAAATCTTGAACACTGCAAAATGCTTAAAGATCTCCCACTGAATTTATATAGATCCAAGTCTATTGAAACTCTTCTACTTAATGGTTGTTCAAGCTTTGAAAACTTGGCTGAGGGCTTAGGGGACATGGTATCATTGAGAACTCTGGAAGCAGACGATACAGCTGTGACAAAAATACCATCTTCCATAGTAAAATTGAAGAACCTGAGATCTTTATCTCTATGTGGTTTGGAACGGTTAACTGGCTTTTTGCCCCATTCTTACCTGAGATCAACTGGTTTTTTGCCCCCTTTGTTAGATGGCTTAAACTCTTTAAGAAAATTAGCTCTTGCAAACTGCAGTTTAACTGATGATGAACTCCCTAAGGATCTCGGGAGCCTAAGTTCGTTAGAACATTTAGATTGTGGACAAAATTCTTTTTGTAGACTGCCAAGCCTAAGTGGTCTTTCAAAGCTGGAATATTTATGTTTAAATGACTGCAGAAAACTTCGTGAAATCCCAGAATTACCGACAAATCTGAAAGTTCTGAGAGGGTTTGGCTGCACAGCATTGGAAACAATGCCAGATTTTTCAGAAATGTCAAGTATAAGAGAACTGTATTTATCTGATTCGTCCAAACTCACTGAGATTCCTGGCCTGGATAAGTCATTAAACTCCGTGACAAGGATTCATATGGAAGGCTGCACCAATCTCACCACCAATTTCAGAAATAAAATCCTACAGGTCAACCCTTCTCTCTCTCTCTCTCTCTCTCACACACACACACACAGATGCACATCAACGTCCACCGCATGTATACACATGAATGAATACGAATGTACTTACACAAATTTGGCTCTACATGGTATAGGGATGGACTTCTTGCGGATTTGGAGGCATTTATCTTGAAGGATTATATGGTATTCCTAAGTGGTTCTTCTTGGTCGGTAATGAGTACAATGAAGTGGATTTTGAAGTGCCCCAAATTTTCAGTTGGGATTTAAAAGGGTTAACGTTGTGTTGCGTTTACTCTTCAGACAACCCAAAACCAAAAGATGGTCTTGGCATTATGGTTAGAAATGTAACGCAGGGAACTACTTTGCACACCTGGCCAGCAATTGCCTCGGTAAAAACAGACAGTAAACCTGAAGATGATTATCTTTGGCAGGGACAACTATCGAACGATATGCTCAGTTTGCAAGTTGGGGATAAAGTCTTGCTTTCTGTATTTGCTACAGTTGATTTTGTGATAGTGAAGAAAGCAGCGGTCAATCTAGAATGGGACAAAGTTATGAAGGAAAATATGCATGATTCGGATCCTCATCTATATGATTTGTCGAGAGCTCCAGATGAGGCAGGACCAAGCCAAGTCGAACCATTGAGAGAATTAGTTCTCGCAAGCTGCAATTTTGATATTGATTTATCTAAAAAAATTGAAAAAGCAGGTTCTACAGATGTTGGCATGATTGGTATTTGGGGGATGGGCGGCATTGGAAAAACAGCGCTTGCCAAAACCATTTATAACGAATTTGAACGTATCTTTGAAGGTAGGAGTTTCCTTGCAAACGCGAGGGAAGTAATTGCACACCAACCCACTGCTGGTCTAGTTGGTTTGCTAGAACAACTTCTAAATGATATCTTGAAAAGCAAGGACCCCATAAAGGTTGATTCTGTTGAGGTAGGGATCGATATGATAAGAGCAAGACTTCGCCGTAAAAGAGCACTAGTCATAATTGACGATGCAGATGATCTACAGCAACTAAAAGCAATAGCTGGAGCTCGTGATTGGTTTGGTCCTGGAAGTAGAATTGTTATAACAACAAGAAATAAACATTTGCTAGAGCAAGTTGGAGTCGATAGCATGTATATGGCTGAAGAAATGGATGAAAAAGAAGCTCTAGAGCTTTGGCATGCCTTCGAAAGTGGTTATCCTAATCAAGAATATCTTGACCTCTCAAAACGTGTAATTCGTTACTGTCAAGGTTTGCCACTAGCACTTAAAGTTTTTGGGTCTTTTCTGAAGAAAAGAACCACAGCAGAGTGGGAAAGCCATTTGGAGAAATTGGAAAGAAGTCCTCCTGATGGAGATATTCAAAAAATATTCAGAATAAGCTTTGACAGCCTACCTGATGATACAACGAGAGAGATATTCCTTGATATATCTTGTTTCTTTATAGGAATGGACAAGGACTATGTAACACAAATATTGGATGGATGTGGCTTTTATGCAACGATACGAATCAGGGTTCTCATCGAACGGTGCCTTGTAACTGTTAGTGAGCAAAACGAGCTAATGATGCATGATTTGCTTCGAGACATGGGAAGAGAGATCGTTCGTAAAAATGCCCACGGTCACCCTGAAAAATTTAGCAGATTGTGGAAACGTGAAGACGTAACAGATGTATTGAGCGATGAATTTGTAAGTACTTTCCCAATAAAGTTTTAGAATGCATCATGCAAGAGAAGCATATGTATCCCGTGTCTATAATAAATTAAAATGTCCTTTTCCATTTTTTGTTTTGTTTAGTACAAGCAATAATCTAAACCAAAGTAAAATAGGGGGTTCTCACACATCCACACTACCAAGGTGCCATATGAATTTGAACCAGAAACCTTAGTCTACAAGTTTAGACCATTTTTCACTTCGCTAGAACCCACTGCCATTTCTTATACAATAGCCATTAAGATCAAAGCTCAATTAGGCATAACCAACAAAAAATATGTGCTTTGATTGCAAACACAAACTATAGGGCGTAACATAGTCCAATACTATTAATTATACCTTTTGGTTAATACATACGCGGATTTTTCATGTTTGTAAATCATTTTTCTAACTCGGTATCTTTTGTTAACAGGGAACTAAAAAAATTGCAGGGGTTGCTCTACATTTGGATAAGAAATGGCATGGGCATTGGCATTCGTTTCGAGATTTGACTAGATTCAGTGCACAAGCATTTGCCAACATGAAAAAACTGAGGTTACTCCACCTCAGCGGAGTAGAGCTCACTGGAGAGTACAAAGATTTTCCCAAAGAGTTAATATGGTTGTGCTGGAAATATTTTCCTTTAGAGTCCATACCAGATGACTTTCCTACGCAACCAAAACTAGTTGCTTTAGACCTGCAGTATAGCAACCTCAAAATAGTTTGGAAGGATTGCAAGGTATAATAATCTCAACTTCTCTGGTTCTTTCCTTGTGGTTCTATACATATATTATACTTCACCTTCTCTTCATTTTGGTTTAATTTCTGTATCAGAGACCTACCTTTTGGATTTTAATTTCCATTCTAATTTTGTTTTTGTGTAACAGTTGCATCATAATTTGAAAATCCTTAATCTCAGTGGTTCCCGTCAGCTAACAAAATCACCAGACTTTTCAAAATTCCCAAATCTCGAGAAGTTGATATTGAAAGGTTGTGGCAACTTATTTAAGGTTCACTCATCTATTGGGGATCTTGGAAGACTTTCTTTGGTAAATCTTGAAGACTGCAAAATGCTAAGGGATCTCCCACTGAATTTCTATAAATCCAAGTCTATTGAAACTCTTATACTGAATGGTTGTTCAAGATTTCATAACTTGGCTGATGGCTTAGGGGACATGGTATCATTGACAATTTTGAAAGCAGATAACACGCGCATCAGACAAATTCCATCTTCCATAGTAAAATTGAAGAAGTTGAGAATTTTATCTCTATCTGGTGAGAATTTTGAAATTCCATCTTTTACCCCTTTCGTTACATGCCTTCAACTCTTTAATAGAGTTATTATGTCTTGCAGGCTGCAGTTTAACTGAGTATGTAATCCCTGAGGATCTATGTAGCCTAATTTCCTTAGAAGATCTGCTTCTTGCAAACAATTACTTTCGTAGCCTACCAAGTCTCGCTGGTCTTTCAAAGCTCAAGGTCTTGTGTTTAAATGCATGCAGACAACTTCTTGCAATCCCAGATTTACCGAAGAATTTGTGTGTTCTGAAAGCAAATGGCTGCCGAGAATTGGAAACAATTCCAGATTTTTCAGAAATGTCGAATATGAGAGAATTGTATCTCTGTGATTCGTTCAAACTCACTGAGGTTCCAGGCTTGGATAAGTCATTAAACTCCATGACAAGGATTCATATGGAAGGCTGCACCAATCTGACTGCCGATTTTAGGAACAACATCCTCCAGGTCAATCTCTTTCTCTCTCTATCACACACAGACACACGTGATATACGCACTTGAATAAGAATGTAATGCTTATACAAATCTTGCTCTACATGATATAGGGATGGACGTCTTCCGGATTTGGTGGAATCTATATATATAAAGCAAAAGGCAGAGAATGGTGAAACATTCAAAATACCAGAAAATGTCATTGGTTAATGCAAACATTAAGAATTGAAATTATTAATTAAATGAGGATAATATGGTAAATTCACAATTTTTCGTATTAAAAAAATTAAAAAAAAAAGAAAATTCAGATAATGGATTCTATTTTTATGGAACACAAATATCCATTATCTTTATAATTCTAAAATAAATTTAAATTTTTTTTAAAAAAAACCTCTCGCATGCGCGGAAGCGCGTGCTGAGAGGCTAGTTTATTTGAATGGAATTTATGATATTCCTGAGTGGTTCAAAATCGTCAATGATGTGGACAGAAATATCTTCTCCTTTGAAGTTCCTCAAATAATCATGGGTCGTGATTTAAAAGGGTTGACTATATGCTTCGTTTGCTTCAAAAGGCCTTTTTATTGGCGTTATCTGGAATTTAAAGATTCTCAAGAAAGTCATATTGGCATTATCGTTAGAAATCTTACCAAACAAACTGCTTTGCACGCCAAGGTAGCATTTGCCTTCTTAAAAAGGATGCGTGAATACCGTCATCTTTGGCAGGGACAATTGTCAAACGATGTGCTCCGTTTGCAAGGCGGGGACCAAGTCTCCATTCTTGTAAGACCTAGTAGTGATTTTTTGATAGTGACGAAGACAGGGGTTCATCTAGAATGGGACAAAGTCATGAAGGAAAATATGGATAATATGGATAATCCGGATCCTTATTTGTATGATTTGGAAACAAATCGGGATTTTTCAGCGGGATTTTTCGGCCATGATGCATTTGTTCGCAGTAATCAATCGAGTGTTGTGGATGAACAATTAGCAGTGGAGGGGTGTTTCGGGCATCTTAAAAGTTTTTTATCTAATATTTTCTTCAATTGTTTTTCCCACCCACGTTGATTGTGATTGGTTGCCAAAGAATTTAGTTGACGGGAATGATTTAAGATTGAATTTTCCTTTTCTTTCTTTTTTGGCCAAAGGATTTAATTGCAAAGGAAAGGGTCGCAACCTTGAATTGAATTCTTCACATTGCCGGAAGCCTAATTATTTTATTTTATTTTTTCCTTTTATTTTTCTTGTTTTAGCAAAAGATACTTTACACATTGCCTGGAACCAAATTCTGCAGTTTCTTTTCACTTGCAAAGAAGACGCAAATCCCTTCTACAGTAATATCAGAAACAAAAAGAATGTGTGGACCAGTCATCACCTTCTTGCATCTCTGTGTAACCTACAATATATTACTTTCCGTTTCTGTTACAAAACACTAGTTGCTGCTGGTGGTGATCTGAATCCAACAAGTTCAGTTTCATTAAACCTCCGCCAATGAGATAATCTACTAGGGTTGGCATGGAAGGGCGGGCATGGCTCTTGAGTAACCTTTTTCTGATTGATCCTAGTATGTGCTTCCTTTGAACAATCAGGATAACATTACAGGTTAGTGCGCTTTAAGTAGACCAACACCCCAATGCTGGTTAAAGCAGCAGCACTTGCCAAAACTCCAGTATGGAGAGACGTCCATCCCTTTTTCTGGGCCGTTGTTGTACCTGACTGCGATATGGTTCTGTGGCCAGAATCAGTGAAATCCAGATGCAACCTTAGAACCTGAGAGAGAGAGAGAGAGAGAGAGAGAGAGAGAGAGAGAGAGAGAGAGAGAGAGAGAGAGAGAGAGAGAGAGAGAGAGGCATAATGAAATAAATCATACAGCGGAGAATAATTACACACAAAAACTTCACACTAACAATCTGACCCTATCATCAAAACTCCCTTAAAACCTCCATTTATTGGATATTAGACAAGGGGAGTGACGATCAAGAGTTTGCAAGACAACTATTGTGCAACATCCACAAAAATAAATAAAAATGTGTTAGAAATAAAATAAAAGAAGCAACGCTTGTAGTACCTTCAGTCCCACTCCTCGTGCATGGCTGACGGCACTAACAAGATCATCATCAGTTGCAAGTAGAACTCTATCACCTTCATCATCTTCAAACTGGTGGAACAAATTACTGAAGTAAACACAATCTGAAGTTTTACAGCAGAATAAAATCATATAACACCAAAAATAGCTCAGAGTTTTACCAATATATGAGGACGATCGTGATCATTAGCAGCACCAATCCTTTGCATGACAGCAGATAACAGCTCATCTAAATTTTCCATGCCTGAAGAGAACAGAGAAAACAAATTTAAGTAGGTCATTGTCGGTTGAATTCTATAGTATTGTTGTAAACAGCTGGGCATGTAAGCATAAAAACATTAACCATGTCCATCATCACTGTCACACCTCTCATCACACTGACTGCTTATCTATCCCCAGTCAAACCCAATCTGCTGATCACCCCAGGTAGCTACACTTATATGATGAAACCATGTGTCAGTATACAACAAATTCTTTGCCACAACTAATACCACCATCACTGAGCTTACTTCTGCATACCACTGTCATATAAGCTGCCATTAATGTCCCCACCCCAAATATAATCATAAATACAACTCACTAATACTCTCCCCATTCCCACAAAAGTCAATGAGCTATATTGGTCTAGAGGTACAATGAGAATTCAAGATCCCAGTTTAGAGCCTCTAAAATAGGAGGGGAGAAGTATACCCCCTATTTTGTAGTTTATACCTAGCTATCTATCCACTGCATAACGAAAATATACTCCCCAAAATTTATAAATAAATCAAAACTTCGTCTTCCCAACGTATCACCCCTTTAATAATCAGTAAAATGAAGAAAAAAACATGAAGAAAAAAAGCTGCAAGTAAAAATAATTGTAAACATGTTTCTTTCCAAAGTTAGTCCGACTTCCATAAGTTCAATAATTCCACTTAGGGAACCAAAAGTCCTTTCTCACTGACTTTGAAACTTTCTTGTTTTCCGGTACTGCATGATCATATTTGTTACTTCTTATAATTTGCATTGTTGATTTTCTAATTACTTCCATCTCAGCCCCCATATTGTATTTTAATTCATTCACAATCCCTTAGCATTCGATTTAATTTTACAAGTTCACTAATCTGGTTCTTTGAGTTTTCATTCATTTTAGCAAATCCTTAGCCTGTCCTACATCAGAATCACTCAAAATGTTCATTAGCTAGGAGTGATATATAGGTAACCAAGGCTTGACCAAAAAAGGCAACTAAGGAAAGTCATATTCAAGCATCCTTGCAAGGATATGTTGCCTTCGACTGCCACGTACCACAATTGATCCGATGCATTCGACCCCTGAGATCTTCAAACTTGAACGCAAATGAATTTCCAAGACCAAGAGAAGGATAAGGGAACTTTCCATCTGTCCCATCAGAAGCCATTAATGCAGACAATTCACTGCAAAAAAATCCCCCAGGTATAGTTAATGAGCTAACTAGGTTACCAGGAAACCGCATAATCAAGGAACCAATGCGCGATATGCATTTGAGTAAATGGTTTTTCATATCCCAATCAGTCTCACATCAACAAAATTTAAGTGACGTTCTTGGAAAATTTTGCATACCTTTGAGTATCACAATCATCAGGTGGCTCCAAAGCAAGTGCTGAATCCCAGAATTTTTGCATCATTGTGTTTGCCATAGTGTTAGCAGTTCCTGAGCTACTTTCAACCTGGGAAAGAAATATAAAATAAAATAGCTACTTAATCAACTCATCCTTGGACATTTTGCGAAGTTGAAAAGGAGAGTAACACAAATCCAACTGTGCTCTAGTAGCATCACCAAAGAAGCAAATAAAATACTAATGTGTAGACATAAGAAGCGTGTTAACGAAGACGACTAATCTGTCCATCACTTAGCACCATAACTATAAGCATGAAATGGAAGTTAGAACACGTTCATGGAGTTGACAAAATAATATCATGGTAATTTGAAGCTTCAAGCTCTGCATTTTGAACAGAAGATACTGAATCATCAGCAATGTATTACCAAACT
This sequence comes from Prunus persica, assembly GCF_000346465.2. Taxonomy (NCBI): domain Eukaryota; kingdom Viridiplantae; phylum Streptophyta; class Magnoliopsida; order Rosales; family Rosaceae; genus Prunus; species Prunus persica. Next base: position 45,225,777 of record NC_034009.1, on the reverse strand, counting down.
GTATCAAACAAGGGAAGCCATCTTTAGTGCTACAATTAGAAAATTGAATTTTCATCTACAATAATCAAACTCATTAAAACCCTTGGACAGACAGGCGTTCACCTCCATTTATTTTTCCTTCATGAATGTCCTCTCCTTTCACATGGCCATATGAAAATTGAACGTATCAGTACCCATCATCACCAAAGCCGCCACAGAAAGTCTTTTGGTGTCAATGTACTAAACAATTTTCATGTGAGAAACAAACAAAATTATTGACCTGGCCTGGATATTTATCCTTACAGTCTACCCTGGCAAGTCACCTAATTTTTTATTCTTTCTACAAAGTACAAATACCACAGAGTTCAAATTTTGTAACCCTTTCCTAGACTCACCAATAATTTGTACATGGGAACCTCTAACTCCTAATCAAATTTTTACTAGTAATATTAGACTGCCTGAACCCTATAACCTAAACAAATTAGACACAACTTACCCATTTTTTTAAAGCTCCTCTTGACCATATCATGAGCTATTTGAACAAAAGCACAGTACCAAAAGGCAAAATTTTAAATTAAAAAAATCTAATTTAAGTATTGCTAGAGAACCAATTTACTTAGGCAAGTGGGGAAGCATTTAATTGGCTTTGGCAAAGTTGGCTGGTTTTATGGTAGACCTGACGCCATTTCAGGCTGATAAAAAGGCTTTCTTATGTTGAATTCCAAAATAGGACAGAACTGATATCATATTATGGCCAATGCCTTCAGCTTTACAGTTACATTCGAAAATGATTTCCTACTTTCCTTGGAGCAACTAAATCAGAGGTAAGATTCCGCTCCAGGGTGACTGGATAGAAACAGAGGGTCTCCCATACTTGATATAATATAAGGAAATCTTTGAGAAAATCTTTGAATGTGAAAGCAATATAAAAATGGTTTTCAGTTTTTTATTTTCATTATCTCTTCCATAGACCTTCCACCATTCTTCACCCCCTCCTTTGTTTCCCCAATATCTCTAACAAATATATATATATTGAAAAATAAAAACTAAAAACTAAATGATTACTAAATGCGCCCATCACTTAAAGTTCAATAAATTTCCACATCTAAATAAAAGATCAATAGATTCATATCTAAATGAAAGAACGAAAACTCTAAAGTTGCTTCATTCCGATGAACAGAATGGGTAAATAGGGAAATGGGATGACTTTACCATAGAAATAGCTGCATGAGTTATCTGCAGAACATCCACACAAGCAGCAACACTTCCATCTGAACAAATAGATGTCAATAAAATTTAAATCCATACACTAAAAATAGGTAGCTAAAGAAGTACTGATTACCTCTGTCTAAGACAGGAAGATGTAAGAACTTCCCTTCATGCATTATATGCAGTGCATCAAGGATTGTTGTCTCTAGCATGGCACACTCAGGGTTTGGCGTCATTACCTTAGGAAATGTTGGAACAGCACAAGTTGGTTCAAGTTTGTTTAAGGAATCTTATTTAACAAAAGGGAGTGAGCACTGTATTCTTAATACTATATATAGAACAATCAAACATTAAATGGTTTATCATAAACCTTTTCCACCAGAGTCAACTCAGGAGAGAGATTTTGTGCCACAACTCGCATAAGGATATCCTTTGAACTGCAGTCAAAAAGCAAACATTGTATGAAATTGCAAAAGAAGGCACGTTAGACAACATCAACAAAAACATCTACTTGCAAAATGTTCATAAAACATATTACGAAAAGAACAATACGTTAGTATCCCCTGAATCTTGTTCCCTGTAGCGATTATAGCTGAATTCATCCGAAACTCCCGCATCCTTTTTGCTGCAACATAGACAGGATCTGATGGGGAAACAATTGCAACCCTGAAAACATAGCGCTACGAGTTTGGGGATAGAATACAAACTTTAAACACAAATGAAAAATAACCAAGCCAAAAATTGCACCCTCCAACAAACAGGGCACAAGGCAAGTCAAGCTAAAGAACTGTACTTCGTATTTTCACCAATGATAGTTGCTAGGGAAGGCTTGAACATTCGCTCCCTCAGAGTTTCCAGAAAAGCATATGGAGCTGCAATACAGGATAATAAACAAAACAAAAGGTCATGTTCTAGCAGCTGTGTTATATGTATGCAAACCAAAGTATAATATATATATATATAGGAAAATCAATTTTTTTTAAAAAGGATGTCTGTTAATATAGAGCATGTTCAAAATGAAATAGAGGCTTTGCAAAAAATTTAATACAGAAAGAAACTTCGGGTCACACTCAAGTAATTCATTATAAATTCCAAACATTAATACAAACCAGATAAATTGGCTCCCCACTGGCGCTCCACTCCTTCAACTGCAGCAGCAATGGCACTCCCCTGCTCCGCTGCCTTCTCCATTCTTGATATAGCATCATAGAGACATTTGGTGATATCTAACAAGGCAATAACTTCACCATTCTCTACAACAGGGAGGTGCCTGAATTTACCTGTTAACAAAAGAAATCAACCATAGCACGTTTTATGCCCCCAGCGCAGATTTTATGCAAGTTCTTAGACAAACCCGCACACACACGCAATAAAAAAATTACCAAAAAAGAAATCTTGTTAGATAAAGAAAGCTAACCTTGGACCATCTTCTGGAGAGCTTCAAGGGCTAATGAATCAGAATTAACAAAAATAGGATTCCGCGTCATGATTTTTGATACAATTGTTTGCTCCGGTCTCAACCCCTCCGCAATGACTCTAGCCAAAATGTCCTGAAATTAAATACTATAAGCAAAGTCAATAGTTTAAAAATCACAAAAAAAAAAAACCAAACCATCAGTTACAAATTGAACCTTGTCTGTCACAATTCCTGAAAGCAACGCATTTGCATCAGTTAAGAGCACAGCATCCACACGGCGAGCCGCCATCCTCCGACATGCATCGGATACTGTAGTCCCCTCCGGAATAGTTAGGGCTTTTGACAACCTTAGCTTCTTCACCGTCCTTTCCCCACCACCAGACCTTTCAAATATTTAAATTTAAACATACAAAAAAATATATATATATATATATATATCATTTTCAGTTGAATTATAGGCAAATTTTCCAGACACCAATTTTCTCAGGAAACCAGTAAACATAAAAACCCTACATACTTGAATAAAAAAAACAAAACCCAAAACTTTAAATCATTTCTACAAAGGCAAATTTACCCAAACCATTTTCTCAGGAGGCAAACAAAAACGAGAAAAGGAGAGAACTTACGAAAGGGGGTGAGGAGGAGACGAGGGTTTGCTGGTGGTGCCATTGGAGGTTCCATTTTCGGGAGGGACCGATTTCTTAATCGCAGCGGAGGGACCGCGTTTCTGGCTCAGACTGGTCCTCCGGACACCTACTTGGTTGCTCATCTCTATTCTGAATGATTATATGGGCTTCTCTGATTCTTTCTGTATCTTTATCTGGACTGCAGGAACCCTAATTAGTTTCAGTGATAGAGAGAGGTAGAAAGAGAGAGAAGGTTAGAGTTTTGGGTGGCTCCAACCCCTCCCTCCTTTTTGTTCCCGTGCTATTAAAATTTGGGTGAGAGAGAGTTATTGTAATTTGTAATTGCCTGACGATTCCCACCGATTTTGACAGTTCAAATTAAACATTGAATTTAAAAGCATTTAGAAAAAATAAATAAAAATTATTGTAGCGTGTATTCAAATGATTTTAAACGTGCTTAAAAAAAATTTAAAATTTTTGGGGTAATTTTTATTTTGATCCGTAAAAGGTCCGTATGTTTAAATAATGACGTATTTTGTAGTGGTTGGCCTGTAATGCCCTTATTTATATTCGAGATTGACACATACCATGTTTGAGTGACAATGAAAGAGTAGAGGAAAATAGAGATCAATCAGGGGGGTAGGCGAGTAGATGCTGGAGGGGGTTTGATGGAAAGACGGTCTTGCCGTCGGACCGTTTACTAATCATAACAAATGATAAAAATAAGAGGTGTGATAATAATAAGGGGGATTCACTATTATATCCGATATAGAAGCTCAAATTATATATAAAAAATTCTAATAAAATGGACTTTAGAAACACACCGAAACTTATTTACAACATAACAAAACTTCTTATAAATTACAAAACTGTCATCGATTTCTTAAAACAAGCTCAACCCCAAAACCTCATATAAAAAAACCCAAAACACTCAATTAAGCATCAAAGTAATTTTGATAAATTACTCAAATGGTCCACAAATTTGTACTCGATTTACATTTTGGTCTCTAAACTAAATTATTCGTTTAAATGATCCACCAACTCTTTATTAATCGGCGTTTTGGTGTCATACCGTTACATTTTCTGTTAAATTTAGTCATGTGAGCAGCACATACTACATTTGTGGGGATAAATAAGACTTCTTACCTATGTATCACCACTTTATCACTTATGTATCACCACTTTATCACTTATTTGGGGAACATAGGACGGTTATGGACAATTTTATCCCTACATTTTACGGCAACATTAACATAATGTAACGATAGGATCAATGAAGCGATTAATATAGAGTTTATGGACCATTTGAACAAATAATTTAATTGAGGGACCAAAATATAAATCGGGTACAAGTTTAAGGACCATTTGAGTAATTTACCCAAGTAATTTAATAATCAAACTTAAATTCAATAGGGATAGCTGTCATTTTTTTGGGTTTTTTTTTATAGAAATTAAATGGTGTAGAGTTTATCTATATTATTAATGCTAAGAATTGGTATATAACTAAATATCTCTTGTAATAAATGAAAAATGTAGGGTGTGATTGTAATAATGTCAAACCTTAGCGGTTTAAGTGAAATCCTCCATAAAAATAAAAAAGTATAAAATGCAATGTTACGTTAATTAATTGTCAAAATCAAGGACTGTAATTTATGTTTTTCTGTTCCGAAAGATTATGTTGAATCAGTAAACAACTTCTGCAGGCGGATTTCTCAATGAAAACCAAAAACAAACAATTTTCTGGCGGATTTTAAAATGAACAACCTATATACATATATATATTTATTGGCCTGCCTTCATTTTGAGGACCCGGTTCATTGCCATTCTATAGTTGTCATCATCAGCTCTGCTGCAACACCAATGGGCACCAGGACAGCTCATAGAGCCTCCTTTTCATCCTCATCCTTCTCCCCCTCAAAACAACATAGGATGTACGACGTGTTCTTGAGCTTCAGAGGTGAAGACACACGCAACAGCTTCACAGGACACCTCTACATGGCGCTAAGAGAGGCTGGGATCAATGCCTTTTTCAACGACAATGAATTAAGTAGAGGGGAATATATAACGCCCAAACTTGTGACGGCAATCCAAGGGTCTAGAATATCTGTCATCGTCTTCTCAAGGAGGTATGCCGAGTCGAGTCGGTGCCTTGATGAGCTGGTCAAGATCATGGAGTGCAGAACAACACGAGGGCAAACGGTTATGCCAATATTCTACGATATTGATCCATCGGATGTAAGAGAACAGAGGGGCAGCTTTGCTCAAGCATTTGAGAAACATGAAGAGAACTTGTTGTTAGGTAGAGATAATAAGGTGGTGAGGTGGAGAGCTGCTCTTATTGAAGCTGCAAATTTGTCTGGCTGGGATCTCAGGAACACTGCAGATGGGTATTTAATTACTAATTTCTTTGAACAATAATGCTTTACTCACTTCTTTTAATACTCTTCCCATAATGTCTTTCTTTTTTTCTTTTTGTTGCTACAGAGGTTTTGCTTACAGTTCAGTTGGAAAAAGAATAGATATCTGTTTTTTATATTATAAAAATAAAAATTGCAAACTAACATTTTAGGTCCCCCAATTCTGATAGGTTGAATTTTCAATTCAGGTATGAAGCGAAGTTTATTAGAGAAATTATTGAAGGGATTAGTAGATGGCTGCTGATGAACGAGACAATCTCGGTAGTTGATTACGCTGTTGGACTAAATTCTCGGGTGCAAGATCTGAGTAACTATTTAGATGTTGGATCAGATGATGTTCGCATAGTTGGAATTTTGGGGATGGGTGGAATAGGCAAAACAACACTTGCCCGAGCCATTTATAACCAATTTTATCCCAGCTTTGAAGGTAAAAGCTTGCTTTTAAATGTGAGGGAAACTGCAAAGAAACCAAATGGACTGAAGCGTATGCAAGAACAAATTCTTTCTGACATCTTGAAACCAACCAAGATAGGGAGAGTTGATATCAACGTTTTAAAAACAAGACTTAGATGTCGAAGGGTACTTATCATAATCGATGATGTAGATCACAAGGACCAACTAAATGCATTGGCTACAAATCGAGACTCGTTTGGCCCAGGAAGTAGAATTATTATAACGACAAGAGACAAACATTTGCTAGAGCTATTTCAAGTGGATAAAATATATCATGCTCAAGAAATGAATGAAGAAGAAGCTCTTGAGCTTTTTAGCTGGCATGCCTTCAAAAGCAATCGTCCTAATGCAGGATATTCTAAACTCTCAAAATGTGTTGCTGCGTATTGTGGAGGTTTGCCACTTGCTCTTGAAGTTTTAGGTTCTTTTCTATTTAGAAGAAGCACTAGAGAGTGGAAAAGCACATTGGATAAACTGAGAAAAATTCCTGCGGAAGATATTCAGAAACAACTCAAAATAAGCTTTGATGGGCTTAGTGATGATAAAGAGAGGGACATATTCCTTGATATATCTTGTTTCTTTATTGGAATGAACAGGAACTATGTCACACAAATATTAGATGGTTGTGGGTTTTTCCCAGAAATAGGACTTAGTGTCCTTATTGAACGGTGCCTTATAACTGTTAGTGAAGAAAACAAGTTGATGATGCATGATTTGCTTCGAGACATGGGCAGAGAAATTGTCTATGAAGAATCCCTTAATGATCCAAGAAATTGTAGTAGATTGTGGCATTCTGAAGATGTGACAGACGTACTGAAAACCGAATCTGTAAGTACTTTCTCAATCAAGTTTATGTTAAAAGCTTGTAATACAAGAAAAACTAATGATATGCATCCCAAATATAATAATTGTATGCCCTGGATATGTACACAATCCAGTCATAATCATTATTTTACCATAGTAATCTTCATGGTCATATGCTTTGGATTATGTTTAAGTACCAAGAAAGGCTACAGTACGAAACCGTTTTTAGCAGATTGGATTGTGGAAGATGTGATCAGATAGTGTCAAATAGTTCTTGCATTCATGATTCTGCTGCCTTTGTATAAATCATTTTCCACATGAAAATAACCCTTTAACATATGGCATGCTCTTTCTTTAACAGGGAACTGAAGAAATTCAAGGAGTCACTCTAAATTTGCTAAGATCTGAGAAGGCTACTTTCAGTACACATGCATTTACAAATATGAAGAAATTGAGATTGCTCAAACTCAACTATGTAGAGCTCACAGGAGAATACAAATATCTTTCCAGAAAGTTGAGATGGCTCTGCTGGCATGGATTCCCTCTAAAGATCATACCAAACGACTTTGATCAACAAAACCTAGTTGCCATGGATCTGCGGTACAGCAACCTCAGAAGTGTTTGGAAGGATTCCGAGGTAAATATAACCAAAACCGAGGTTTTATACAAACCACATACTCTCTCTTCTCTTCTTTTTGGATTTTGATTTCTGTATTCTGTTTTGTTTTTGGTTTTACCTAGCAATTGCTAGAGAAGTTGAAGATTCTTAACCTCAGTCATTCTTATCATCTACTGGAATCACCGAACTTTTCTAAACTCCCAAATCTTGAGACTTTGATACTCAAAGGATGTAAGAGTTTGTCTAAGGTTCACCAGTCTATTGGACATCTCAAAAGACTTGCTTCTGTGAATTTTAAAGACTGCAGAGTGCTTAAGGATCTCCCTAGGAGTTTTTATGAATCAAAATCTATTGAAACTCTTATTCTTGTTGGTTGTTGGGAATTTGAAAACTTGGCTGAGGACTTAGGGGACATGGTATCATTGACAACCATTCTTGCAGATAATACAGCCATAAGAAAAATACCATCTTCCATAGTACGATTGAAGAACCTGAAATATTTATCTCTTTGTAGCCTGAGATGGCGGTCACCATCTAACTGTTTACCCTGTCCCTTCTGGTCGTTGCAATTACCCAGACCGTATCGAAAGTCCAATAATCTATTTCCTCCTTCTTTACGGGGCTTATACTCTTTGAGAGAATTACATCTTAGAAGCTGCTATTTATTTCATGATGCTCCTACTGATCTTGAGAGCCTAAAATCTTTGGAAGAATTAGATCTGGGATGCAATAGTTTTCATAGCCCTCCATATTTCAGTGGCCTTTCCAAACTTGAACTTCTGTCATTAGATAATTGCAATTTAACTGATGAGGAAATTGATTCTATGAATCTTGGGAGTCTACTTTCTTTATTATTTTTGAACCTAGAAGGAAACAGCTTTTCTTGCCTTCCCGACCTCAGCAGCCTTTCCAAGCTTGATTGTCTGATGTTGAATGATTGCACAAACCTTCATGAAATGCCAAAATTACCAATAAGTTTGACGCAGATGGAAGCAAATTACTGCACTGCATTGCAAACAATGCCAGATTTTTCAAAAATGACGAATATGGACACGTTGCATCTAACTCATTCGCACAAACTTATCGAGTTTCCAGGCTTGGATACCGCATTAGACTCTATGAGATTGATTCGGATGGAAGGCTGCACCAATATTAGTTCTACTGTTAAGAAGAACCTCTTGCAGGTTCTCTCTATCTTAAACACTTATGCATACATGCACAAGCATGTTATTTTACTTCACCATAAAGTAAATTAATTATTGCTCTACATTACATGGTATAGGGATGGAATTCGAGCGGAGGTGGTGGCCTTTATCTCCCTGGAAATGATATTCCGGAGTGGTTCACTTATGTCAATGAGGGCGATCAAGTCTCTTTTGAAGTGCCTCAAGTTTCTGGTTGTAACTTAAAAGCGTTGACTGTGTGCACCGTTTATAAGTGTTTACAGGAGGACAAATCTAAATTATATATCTCCATTTTTATTACAAATCATAGCAACTGCACTAGTTTTCTTGTGCAGCCTACATATCCCTACACAACAATTTCCCATGACGTTATTTGGCAGGGGCATTTGTCAAACAAGGATTTCAATTTGGAAGGCGGAGACTTCATTGAGGTTTGTGTCGCATTTGGATCTGGTCATACGGTGAAGAAGATTGGAGTCAGCCTTTTATGGGACAAATTTATATATGACACTGACTCTTTTATTGCGTGCAAGTCTGTCCCATATGCTTATTTTCTTAGAGATGATGAAGACGACAATGAAGAATATGATGAAGACGACAACGATGATTATTATAATGATGATGATGATGATGATGAGGAGGAGGAGGAGGAGGAGGACGACGACGACGACGACAACAACGACGATGATGAGGATGATGATGAAGACGGCGACAATGATTATGAGCCAGAAATCAAGTTCAGTGGCCTTTATGATGATGAGGCAGGACCAAGCCTTCACTCATCTGACCTCAATATTGAAATGAGAAGAATGAACATGGAAGAAAGCTGAAAGGGAAGTATATATAATATATGGAAGCATCAAAGCGCAAAATCAATCTGCTGGGAAACAGAATCATGCAAGCGTGAAGAAATCAGTAGCCAATCAGCCCAAAAAGAAAAAAGAAAAAAAGAAGATCAAAGGTGTGAAAAAGTGAACTTGATATCCACATTGGATAGTATGAATATATTCATAACTGAACTAACATACAATTTATTGTCAAGCAAATTTTCTTTATGCTGATTTTTATTTTATTTTTGTCATCAATGTTACACAAAGAGAAAGCTAAGCAGCGCTTTCTTTACATTGTAGTAACTATAATGTCCCATTCGTAATGTACATGAGCTTTATCGTCCAGTACTTTTACCAATTTGACTGAGCCCCAGACGCATAAACTTAATTAGGACTTTTTCCCTCTATGGATGCAGATATTTGGAGCATAAATCAGAGCTGATGTGCTGCTTGGCCTTTTGATGGGCAAACAGAGGCAGAAATTTGCCTAGGAATAAGCCATATATCTATTTATTTTTCATTTAAAGAGCTGTTGGAGTGAAGTAGCTAGACTAATTTTTTTTCTAAGATGGGGTGAACTAATTTCCACTGAATAGGATGAACTTCCTAAAATTTAGTACTAAACTCTTCTTTTTTTTTTTTTTTTACTCTAACATAAAGGGTGGCTCCACCTTTTTTTCAAAAAATAGTATAGCCTCGGCTATACTATGTTTTTCTAACTTTTAAAAGAAATAATACCGCCGCACGGCTGTACTAGGTTTTCCCCTACTTTTTGTAAAAAAGAAATCGTATAGCCGTGCGCCTATCCTCTGTTTCTTCTAATTTCAAAAGAAATCGTACCGCCGAACGGCTATACTATGTTTTTCCCTAGTTTTTTTAACAAGCAATAGTATAGCCGCACGGCTATACTCTGTATTTTTAATTTTTAATCGTATAGCCGTACGGCTCACTCCCTTTTTTTTTTAGGCTATACTCATTTTCAAACGAAATAGTATAGCCGATCGGCTATACTGATTTCCCCCTTATTTTTTGTAAAAAAAGAAATAGTATAGCCGTGTGGCTATACTGGGATTTTTCCTAATTTTTTAAAAAGCAAACATACAATACTCGTATCAAACATGTATGTAGATTTCATATTTAATCCACTTATTTTTTTACAAAATTTTAAATAATACACACAAAATTCATGTATTATACACATAATTCTCACATATTATTGAATGCAAATAATATATATTAAAATATTATATAGTGACCGAACTTTTAAGTTGTAATTTTCTAAAATTTTGTCGAATAAAAAAATTATGTATTTTATATGTATATCCGCTCGACTATATCAAATTAATAAACTAATACAACTTTGAGGGTCCTTCTTTCTTAATTTTATCGGCTATATGCTGTTTTTTATAATTTTTTAAAAGAAATAGTATAGCCGCCCAGCTATACTAATTTCCCCCCTAATTTTGTATAAAAAGAAATAATATAGCTGTGAGGCTATACCTTTTTTTTCTTCTAATTTTTTAAAAGAAATGGTATAGCCGTGATGCTATACTTAGGTTTTTCCTAATTGTTTACAAAGCAAACGTACAATACTCGTATTGAACATGTACGTAAGTATATTTCATATTTAATACACTTATTTTTTTACAAAATTTCAAATAATGCACACAAAATTCATGTATTATACTCATAATTACCGCATATTATTGAATGCATATAATATAAATTAAAATATTATATAGTGTCCGAACTTTTAAGTTATAATTTGCCAAAATTTTATCGAATAAAGCAATTACATCTTTTATACGTATAGCTGCGCGGCTATAGCTGAACAACTATACTTTGTTTTTCTAACTTTTTAAAATAAATAGTATATCCGCCTGGCTATACTTCATATTTTTAATTTTTAAAAAGAAATAGTATAGCCGCACAGCCATATTGGAAGGAAAGTTTTCGCTGTCGACAATACCTGCTCAAGTTGTATTCTATTTGGAAGGGCATTTTCCTGGAGTTGACATTCTTATAAAGTCAGTTGTGGACTTCCAATCCCTTATTTCATCTTTGTAACGAAGCGCACGTAGACTTGGATGGGTCCTGCCCCGATGATTGTGACAAATTGAAACTCTTTTTGACATATCATATAAAGTATCTGCTTGGATTTGGATCGGTGCGTGCTGGAGTATCTGCTTGAAATAATATATTTAAAGGGCTATAAGCTTCAAATAATATATTTATAGAGTATAACCGCGCAGCCATACTTTTTAAATAATATATTTAGTATAGCCGGGGGGTGATACCCTTAAAATAATATATTTAATGAGTATAGCGGTGCAGTGATACTATTTAAATACTATATTTAACAAGTGTAGCCAAACGGTTACACCCTTTAAATAATATATTTAAATGAGAAAATACTAGATTTTTTATATGGGTAATAAGTAAAAAATCAAAAGGGGACAATAGAGAGACTCGGGTAATGGCCTAATAGTAATGGATAATGCTCTAAACTACTCTTATCGATAAAGGAAAATAAGGGGAAAAAAGATTTTTTTTTTAAAAGAAAAAAAAGGTAAAGCCGCACGGCTATACTATTTATTAAAATAAAATAAAAAAAGAACCCGCCTAGCCCACCTAGGCGGCCGATTTTTCGAAAACTTGAATGGCGTGTTTTTTTTGGATTTCTTTTTTCCTAGCGGGTCTGGCATCTCTGCAAATACTCACAAATGGAGATCATCCCTCCTGTTGGTGATATGAGATATGAATCATTCTTGGACAAATCAACGCAGGACACAGCCTCTTCTTCAGTGTTGGTGCTGGGAAGGTCATTGTTCATCAGCTTTAAGCCACTCCTTGGTTTCCATAAATTACGGTGAACCTTGGGAGTTGCCTGCATTCAATCAATATCATCAGAATCAAATGACCAACTATCGCTCCGATTTCAATTTCGAAAGGAAAGAGAGGAGAAATCTAAGTTACAAGCAGTAAGATTTACTCTTTTTTTTTCCTCATGTTTTTTAGCTGGCATGTATGTTTGGTGACTTAATGCATTATGTTGTTTTTTTTATTTTATGGTTTTGGCAATTTTAGTTATTCATATAGAATGCAGGCTCAGAGTTAGAGTTTATAAGAAATTATGATTCTTTGCTGTGTTAATAAAATATTAAGCATCTTTATTCATAATTTTGTCTTTTGGCAATATAGGTTTTTCTTAATTGAAAATAGGTCCCTCTGTAGTTGAGGTGTTGGTAGTCAGTTTATGTGACCTCTGATCTCATAAGTTTGATAAGAGTAGAAATAGATCTGCTTTACTAATGCCAGTTACGAGAAGTTAATCCTATAGACCAAATAAATACTGTTTGAGGTTTAGCAAAATTTAATTTTGAATCTGGTTATTTCTGCTAAATCCTTTGATTGGCTTTTCAATGCAATTAGTCGTATGGCATACAGTTCATATTCAAATTACATAGGTATTTTATACAAGTATATACATTTGGAATTATATGAACTTGTCTACAAAACAAATATTTGAAGTAAATTTTGGGATCCTTTTGGATAAACAAATATACAAACTGAAATTTAGTGCAACCTTAATGGAGACTTGAGAATAAACTTTGAGTTAAAACTGGTGGGACTAATGTGATATGATGATGAACCGAAATCAGTAATAGAATTTTAATATTGACCTGGTCTGTAAAGAGCCAAATGTATGAAATAACTTAGGAATGCTGCAGCCATTTGACAACCAAAACAAATAAGCTAATGTTTTGTTAGATGCATCCATGGACCTTGTCTTTTGCTTATTTCATTTACCTTTTTCCTTGCTTTGCATGCCAAATTATTTGATATTTACATCTGATATGCAAGTTAATCACATGATGTATGCATTTTGCAGCTTTAGCAGTAGGACCTTTCTACAAGGAGATACGTTTTTTCTTGGAATTTTCAGGACTCTTGATCTTTTATCTCCTCTGTTGGTTACATTGATGGTTCGTTTTCTCTATGCAAAGGAGAATTTGTAAGGCATACAAAAACACCACAGCACAATGATGTGCCATGCTCAGTTTTGTTTTGGCGAGGATGGTAGAGTGCCCATGTGAAAAGTTTGACACACAACAGGTTCCTTATGCAACAACACATATAAAAGTGAATCAGGAGATGATTGCAGGTCAAAGCCAAAAGGGTGGCAGGACTCTCATCTCTGTTTTACATTTGTGATGTTGCAACTACTGGACAGTCATTCCTGAGGGAAAACCTCCTAGAGATAGTGTGACCACTTGAAGACTACTTAGCTTGCAGAATTTTAAAAAAGAACCTTATCTTTCTTGAAATCAATTGTAAAATATGCAGGCTCTTTTTTAGCATTTGCAATGCGAGGCCAAAAAAAAAATTGATACACAATTTGTATAGGTTATTATCATATACTTGTGAAGGGGAGGTGACTACATCTTTATATGAAAAAAAAAAAAAAATCATGGTGAGTCTTGTTTATGGCAAGGAGGTCCAGCTCATTCTGGTGAATTTGGATGTAAGTATCTGACAATGATCTCAACTCCTTCCCATCTAGAATCTGCAACAATTTGCTTCTCTATTTTTCCCACCCAGCTGCACCCCACACAAAAATCTGCAGGGCCAAAACGACGTTGATCATTAAATAACAGAAGTCACATTAGACCAGAAGAAACTAGTACATTCAGTGTTCGAGAAGGCAAGGCTAGTCACTTTTTTGGCTTGGCCCTCAAGCTTCCTTGTAACTTGCAAAATATATAAATCAAGGCAATGAAAAACTTTTTGGGTTTGCTTCATCACAACATCGAGCATGATTTGTTTTTTTCTACAAGAACAAAAAACTACCTTGTCTGAGTGGAGATTGTATATTACAATGGTGGAATTGTCCATGCAATAGCAACTATACTGTCATCTAAAGGGTGAAAAGCAAGACATGTTGCCGCAGGTGGCGATGGCATGACTTTCTTCATCGTCCACGTTTTTATGCAACAGATTTTTATGAGTACAATGAGTTAGATCATGAGAAATTTGCAAACAGAACCTAAGTATATTGACAAAGAAGATTTGGGAAGTTTTGGCTGGGAAAAGAAAATTTCAAGAACACTATTTGTGTTGGGTTTACCTTAAATGTTGTCATGTCAAAAATGGAGATCATCCCTCCAGTTGGTGATATGAGATATGAATCATTCTTGGACAAATCAAAGCAGGACACAGTCTTCAGGGTTGGTGCTGGGAAGATCATTGTTCATCAGCTCTAAGCCATCCCTTGGTTTCCATAAATTAGGGTGAACCTTGGGAGTTGCCTGCATTTAATCAATATCATCATAATCAAATGACCAACTATCGCTCTGATTTCAATTTTGAAAGGAAAGAGAGGAGATATCTAATAGGAAAGAATTATAAAGCATGTCATTCTTTGCCACTCAACTAGAATTAAGGTCCTGTGGGTGTGGCCATTTCCAGAGAAAATGAATGCCATTTGATGCTAACACCAAAATGGCATCACCTTCAGAGAAAATAAAAAATATAGCCAGTATAGCCGAGCGGCTATACTATACTAATTTATTTTAAAACCGCCTAGCCCGCCTAGGCGGCCAATTTTTCGAAAACTTGAATGGCGTTTTTTTTTCAGATTTCTTTTTTCCTGGCGGGTCTGGCATCTCTGCAAATACATTTTTGCCAATTCTCAGTAATGTAATCTGGGTGAAATGCAGCTTTTGGATCCATAAGATGGGCAAAAAGAGTAAATCAAAAACTCCCAGAGAGATGTAAGATAATACAGCTGGTGTAGAGGAGGAAAAACCCTCATCTTCGGCCAAGAAATTACTGAATCATTGGTTGAGCTTCAGTTCAGGTTTACCATGCATATATTTTGGTTTTGATTTATGTTTCAATTACTAGGCATATGAAACCTCATCTGATCCTACTTTCTGCAACAGGAACACTTGGGAGAGCAATGAGGGTGATCCTGTGCTACTTGTTTACATTCCGTGAGTATCCACTTTTGTTGTTTTATGCGTTATCTTCAGGACATGAGTTAAAGAATGCATGAACATGAAATGGATGGGGACAGGGAGATCCATTGGTTGAGTACTTGTACCCATTTTTCCATATTTTTATTCAATTTCAATGCTAACATGTCTTGTTAGATCTCCATAGTCCGATCTCTATCAGTTTGAGTATGGGATTCAACCTTAGTAGCATCTCCAGGTTCACCTAAAACAAATATAACACTTAATTTGTGTGTCATTTATAATTATCTTTTGTTCTTGTGCTCATCTGCTATATCTGATGTTAAACATAGCTGTACTTATTTCTGAAACATTTGTGTTGCATCTTGAGAAAATTTATTAAAACCTACCATTCTAAGACCAAGTTATCTCTGATGTCGTTACTTTACGTTCTGATTAAGTTATATTTTGTTCATTTATTTCTGATAGATTTACATCAGATGGCAAGATCAATAGCATTTCAATTATTGGTGGTGCTGATGGAACAAGTCCTTCCAAGATGAGGGCGTAAGTTCGAACTTTAATATTTTCTTTTAGCTCCTTCATTTTAGGACCTACCTGATTGGAACAATGAGATTGTCTGTGTTCATGAGTTTATTTCAGTGGCATAGTTCTTGAAGGAGGTATGCATTCATCTGTTAAAGATATGTAGAGAATCATTTTGTATTTGATACAACACATAGGACTTTAGGACAAGGCATGCTTTTACTTATGCTTTCAAATTTTCTTTGTATTCATTTTTTAAAGCAATCTGTATTCTTTGTGTTGGTTGTAGTTGTGGTGCTTGAAGAAACATAGCCCATATTCAGGGGACCGTGTTAGATGCATTCTGTGTATAAATATTTGGTTCTAGTCTTGGTAGTTGGGTTAAAGGACTATATGCATATTTTTATCAGAGGATGGATGATTCTGGTCTAAGGGTATTCTAATAATTTGTTTTCCCCTGTGTGCGGTCTTGCAAACTTTGATCCTACTGATGTTGGCAGAAATATTGCAGGGTCAAAACCAGAAACTACCCTTGAAAAGCATTAAGTTTATTTATATCACTAAATATTGACTTTTGTAATCTAAGCTCTATGTGGGGTTTCTTATCGTTCATTCATATTCTTTTGATATTTGCAGTTGTGGTAGTTTTGAAGACCTTTACAACAGCTGAAACTATGTTGAATGCTCGAACCCTTAGGGAATGGATTTCATCTTCTCTCGGGTTAGCGCAGTGCCAACACTTCTTCACGTATATGAACAGGTTGTTTCAGTTCAGGATTTGCTTAATAATCTTTGGGTTAATTTAAACAAACGTGAATGAGCTTGGGAGTGGGTGGAATGAATCATATTTGGAATAGCTTAGTAATTTTATTATTGAATAATTTAGTAATCAAGATGGTATGATGGAGTGAAGGGTTATTATGTCTTTGTACTTAATCATTGATTTTGTCAGATAAAATGTAAGTTTCGAAGATCCGCCTGCGTCTCTCTCTTTCTCATGATTGAGCGTGACAATTTCAGGCCTTATGTAGTTGCAAAGCATATGGTAGTAGTCAGCACTAATCTTACAGTATGGTTGAAATATTCTATTTACTGAGTATAGCCGTCCGGCTATACAGTAGAAAATTTCTATTCAGAGTCCAGCCGTGCGGCTGTACTTCTGAAAATTCTATTTAGATCGTATAGCTGCTGAAATATTCTATTTACGCGGCTATACTGTTGAAATTTCTATTTACAGGGTATAGCCCCTCGGCTATAATGTTGAAAATTTCTATTTATAAAAGTATTGCTGCGCGACTATACTGTTGAAATATTCTATATGTAGAGTATAGCCGTGCAACTTGAAAGATATTTCCACGTTGCACCAACAATAAAATATGAATTTATATTTGCCGGACTAGACCTCTCAGGACAAAATTTCTTAGGAAGAGGTTTCTTTTAAAAAGAAATAATATACTTAGTATCTTTTGGTGAGTACAGTTTTGTTTTTTTTTTTTAACTTTCTTTTTATTAATTAAATTATATCTTAGCTTTATTTAATTACTTTCATTAGTAATCGTGTTTTAATTATTTTTTAATGAATAATGACTACTAATTATTTTAATTAACTTTACAAATTATATTACTTAATAAATAGTATTTTATTTTATTTTAAATACTAATTATTCACTAGGTAAATAATAATTAAAGCATAACTACAAATTAAAGTAATTAAAAAGGAGAAAACCACATTATGATATTTATAGGTTCTAGCCGAGCGGCTATACCCTGTTTGTTCTAATTTTTTAAAAGAAATAGTACAGCCGAGTGGCTACATGAATTTTCCACCCTATTTTTTGTAAAAAAGAAATAGCATAGCTGGACGGCTATACTCAGCTTTTTCCTAATTTTTTTAGAAGGCAAACATACCACACTCGTATCGAACATGTACATACGTATATTTCATATAATACACTTATTTTTTACAAAATTAACTTATTATACACATAATTCTCACATATTATTGAATGCAAATAATAATATTAAAATATTATATAGTTGCCGAACTTTTAAGTTGCAATTTGCCAAAATTTTATCCAAGAAAACAATTACTTATTTTATACATATAGCCGTGCAGCTATACCAAATTAATATCTATAAGTATAAGCTGATGCAACTAGGAGGGTACTTCTTTTTTAATATTTTTTTATTAAAACGTATAGCCGCATGGATATACTCGGTTTTTTTTTATAATAAAAAATAGTATCGCCGTTTGGCTATACTCTGCTTTTCTAACTTTAAAAAAAAAATATTATAACAGTGCGACTATACTCGAATTGAACATGTATGTACGTACATTTCGTATTTAATACACTTATTTTTTACACAATTTTAAATAATACACACAAAATTCACATATTATACATACTAGCCCCTTGACACATGCTCACGCATGTGCCAATTGGTTTTCTTTTTCTTTTTTATTTTATTTTTAGAATTAATAAAAGATAACAGGGTAGTTATGTTCCATAAAAGTAAGACTTATTATCTTATTTTGTTTTTAATTTTAATTTTTTTAATATTAAAAAATATGAATTTACCATGTTATCCTCATTTAATTAATAATTTCAATTCTTAATGTTTGAATTAACAAAGGGTATTTTCTGGTATTTTGAATGTTTCACCATTCTCTGCCTTTTGCTTTATATATATAGATAATTCTCAAACATTATTGAATGCAAATAATATAAATTAAAATATTATATAGTCGTTGAACTTTTAAGTTGTAATTTGCGAAAATTTTATAGAATAAAACAATTACGTATTTAATATATATAGCCATGTGGCTATACCAAATTAATATCTATAAAATATAAACTAATGCAACTACGAGGGTCCTTCTTTCTTAATTTTATGTACTAAATAGTATAGCCGCCTGGCTATACTCTGTTTTTATAATAATTTTAAAAAGGGCCGCTCCGCTATACTAACTTTTCCCCTAAATTTTTTAAAAAAGAAACAGTAACCGTGCAGCTATACTCCTATTTTTCCTAATTTTTTAAAAAGCAAACCTACAGTACTCAAATCGAAAATGTATGTATGTATTTTTCATATTTAATATACTTATTTTTCATACAATTTTAAATAATAAATACAAAATTCACGTACTATACACATAATTTTCACATATTATTGAATGCAAATAATATATAGTGGCTGAAATTTTAAGTTGTATGGTGCCAAAATTTTGTCAAATAAAACAATTACTTATTTTATTCGTTTAGCCGTGCGGCTATACTAATGCAACTAGGAGGGTCCTTGCTATATGCGTTTTTTTCTTTATTTTTAAAAAACAGTGCAGCCGCACGGCTATACTTTGTTTTTCTAACATACCTGCCCTCCTATACTAGGTTTTCCCCTTAATTTTTGTAGGCGATACGCTTTTTAATTTTTAAAAAGAAATAGTATAGCCAGTCAGCCATACTCGGGTTTTTTCTTAATTTTTTATTGAAAAGAAATAGTATACCCATATGGCTATACTCTGTATTTTAAAATTTTCAAACAAAACAGTATAGCCGCCCGGCTATACGGATTTTCCCTTAATTTTTGTAAAAAAGAAATAGTATAGCCGTAAAATAGTAAAGCCGTGCGGCTATATGCTGGTTTTTCCTAATTTTTTTTAAAAGCAAACATACAATACTCACATCGAACATGTAAGTACGTATATTTCATATTTAATACACTTATTTTTTACAACATTTTAAATAATACACACAAAATTCATGTATTATACACATAATTCTCACATATTATTGAATGCAAATAATATATGTTAAAATATTATATAGTGGCCAAACTTTTAAGTTGTAATTTGCTAAAATTTTGTTGAATAAAACAATTATGTATTTTATACATATAGCTGTGCAGCTATACCAAATTAACAGTCCCAATCTCTTGGACCACAGGAGTCCAAGAGATTGTGGTCACCTACCGTTGGATATTAATCTAATGGTTTAAAAAAGTTTATTAAAATGAGTACAAGAGTGAGTGAACCGTTGAATTTACATCCAACGGTTAGTGACCACAAATTTCTTGGACCCCTGTGGTCCAAGAGATCAGGACTAACCAAATTAATATCTAGAAAGTATAAAATAATGCAACTACAAGGGTCCTTCTTTCTTAATTTTATTTATTGAATATTATAGGAGAGAGTGAAAGATATTTAAAAATATATAAAAAAGATTTAAGTTGCTTTTAATTTTTTATATAGATTTTAAGTTTTAAAAATATTTAAAATATATTATATTATATTTAAAGACACGTGACTTTATACCATTGGATGTGTAGGCTCCACACGTGTGCCACATCATCAATTTAACAGAAAATTTAATTGAAGCTAACGACAAGGACCATTTTGATGTGTGAAGGCTAACCTTAAGGACCATTAGTGTCACAAAAAAAATTAAGGACGAAAGGTGATAATTTCGCATACCTTAGGGGACCATTTATGGTAAAAAGCCTTTTTTCAAACTAAGGCAGTTGTATAAAAATGTCAAATTCTTCATAATTGAACACCCAAATATTGAAACCACAATATGTTTAATACTTATCAAGTTGATTCATGGTGTTTAAGCATAGCAACAAATAAAAAACTTGAAGAAAAAAAAAAAGATAAACAAGGGGACTATTGATGCGTTTTTATGTATATAGGTACTATGAGCTACAGTCCCGATCTCTTGGACCACAGGAGTCCAAGAGATTGTGGTCACCCACCGTTGGATATTAATCCAATGGTTCAAAAAAGTTTTTTAAAAAGAGTGCAAGAGTGAGTGAACCGTTGAATTTACATCCAACGGTGAGTGACCACAAATCTCTTGGACCCCTGTAGTCCAAGAGATCAGGACTGCTATGAGCTAATGTGCTTTATATTAACATATGTATATATATAGGTAGATTTTTGTAATGTACTTGGTTACTAAGTAAATATAACATTATGTAAATGTGAGATTATTTACATAACTTACTAGGTAAATATAGGATTGTATCTGATTATTAGGGGAAGTATAAGATAATATATAATCTACCTAACATATAGATATTTTGTTATTTTCAATATACCTTTTTTTGATTTTTTCAATTTACCTAATAAAGAGGTCATAAACAATAAGAAAAAAAGTCAAAAAAAATTTTGGGTTAAAAGAAGAAAAGAAAAAAGAAAGACAACGTTAATATACAAAATCATGGATGCAAATAAAAGAAGAGAAAAAAAAAAAGGCAACGTAATTAATATACCAAAATCATTATGTTCATAAGCACTTAATTTGTTTATTAATTATGGTCATAAACAGTTCTTTTCTGTAATTATCACATAAATTACAGTTATTTGATTCAAGGCACAATGGGTAATATTGGAATATTAAAAAAATTTAAAAAAATTACATCATAAAATATTTAAAAAGGAATGTAATTTTAAATGGGCACAAAAGTTAGAGGATTTGTATCAAAGTCACAAACTCCGAGGATTAAAACAAACTTCTCAATAGGAATTTGGATCTATATCAACTTTTTTTTTTATTATTTAAAATTTATGGATCAAATCGTAATTTGCAGAAAGTATGGAAAAGAAAAATAATAAGAGGGATATAGAAGGTGTGGAAGAGAAAAAAGAAAGAAGAAGTCACGTTTTTTCTTTGGTAAATTAAGAAGATAAGACGTGTTGGTGGCCCTGCATTATAATAGGGAAAATTCTACAGTGCGCCAGGCGCACTGATGCGCCACTTATTATAGACCATTGGATGAGTAGCTGGGGCATGTGGGGTAATCTAAAGCGTTGATTGTTGGTTACCGGTTAAATTGGTTGCTGTAGGTAAAACCAAATAAAAAATACAAAAATACTTGCTCTCTCAGTCAGAGACATTTCAAGTTTAGGGTTGGGTTTCTCATTTCTTTTTCTTCGAGTTCGATTCCTTCTACAGCAGCTCCTCTCCTCCTTCTGTGATGACGAGACGATGCCGGTGACCACATCTCCTCTCCTCTCAAGTAGGTCATGCTTCTTCTTCTCCTTCTTCATTTCGTTCTCCTTTCGAGGGTTTTTGGTCTGGGTATCTTCCTTGTTGCTGCTGCTTCATCGCTGGTTTCTTTATTTTATTTTTTTAGGTTTTCACAGTTATGATTGCTCTTTCTCACTCTCATCTGGATCTCTATGGCTGGCTTTCTCTCAACCTCTCTGTGGCTGGCTTTCTCTCAACCTCTCTGTGGCAGGTAAGAACTCTAATTTTCTCCCTCTCTTTCTAACTGTGCGATTTAGATGATTCGCATCATAGCAGAAAGTATTTCAACTTTGAATTTTGGTCTAGACTTTCTAACAAAATGATTTATATGTCCTATTTTAATTTAGGGCTTAATGA